>NW_022974604.1:11601-13710 GCF_012274545.1 Fukomys damarensis
TGAGTATACAGAGATCTGGAGCCTTTTGTGCACTCAGAGATGCTAGGCACTCTCTTAGTCCTGAAGGGCGTCTCTGCTAAAAGTGCCTCACAACAGTGTTTCAATCTCTGCCAGGCAGAGACCTAGAATCAAAAAGGACTACAGTTGTACTCCCCATAAGAAGTGGACTTCACTGGTAAACTCACAGAGTTGCAGCACCTTTCTCTGTGGAGTACTTCACATTCAAGAAACTGACCGCTTTCGCTTTCAACGGCTAAGTGGCGCGAGCAGCTGTTTCCTGTGGAAAACTGTACTTTAAACAGCAGAACAGCTCTGCAAAGTTCGTTTCTGTTCTAAAGTCAAAGTGAACCTATCCCCGAGTATACAGAGTTCTGGAGCCTTGTTTGCACTCAGAGCTGCTAGGCACTATCTTAGTCCTGTAGGGCTTCTCTGCTAAAAGTGCCTCACAACAGTGTTTCAATCTCTGCCAGGCAGAGACCTACAAACAAAAAGGAATAGAGTTGTGCTCCACATAAGAGGTGGACTTCACTGGTAAACTCACAGCGTTGCACCACCTTTCTCTGTGGAGCACTTCACATTCATGAAACTGAACGCTTTCGCTTTAAACGGATAAGCGGGGAGAGAAGCTGTTTCCCGGGAAAACTGCACTTTAAACCGCAGAAGCCCTCTGCAAAGTTCGTTTCTGTTCTAAAGTCAAAGTGAGCCTATCCCCGAGTATACAGAGTTCTGTAGCCTTGTGTGCACTCAGAGCTGCTAGGCACTCTCTTAGTCCTGAAGGGCGTCTCTGCTAAAAGTGCCTCACAACAGTGTTTCAATCTCTGCCAGGCATCGACCTACAAACAAAAAAGAATACAGTTGTACTCCACATAAGAGGTGGATTGCACTCGGAATCTCACAGAGTTGCAGCACCATTCTCTGTGGAGTAATTCACATTCATGAAACTGACCGCATTCGCTTTAAGCGCGTAAGCTGCGAGAGAACCTGTTTCCCCGGAAAACTGCACTTTAAACCGCAGAAGCCCTCTGCAAGGTGCGTTTGTGTTCAAACGGCAAACTGAACCTATCCCCAAGTATACAGAGTTCGGGAGGCTTGTGTGCACTCAGAGGTGCTAGGCACTCTCTTAGGACTGAAGGGGTTCTCTGCTAAAAGTGCCTCACAACAGTGTCTCAATATCTGCCAGGCAGAGACCTACAAACAAAAAGGAATACAGTTTTACTCCACATAAGAGGTGGACTTTACTGGTAAACTCACAGAGTTGCAGCACCTTTCTCTGTGGAGCACTTCACATTCATGAAACTGAACGCTTGTGCTTTAACTGGCTAAGCGGCGAGAGAAGCTGTTTCCCGTGGAAAACTGCACTTTAAACCGCAGAAGCCCTCAGCAAAGTGCGTTTGTCTTCTAACGTCAAACTGAACCTATCCCCAAGTATACAGAGTTCTGGAGGCTTGTGTGCACTCAGAGCTGCTAGGCACTCTCTTAGGCCTGTAGGGCTTCTCTGCTAAAAGTGCCTCACAACAGTGTCTCAATGCCTTTCAGGCAGAGACCTACAAACAAAAAGGAACACAGTTGTGCTGCACATAAGAGGTGGACTTCACTGTGAAACTCACAGAGTTGCAGCACCTTTCTCTGTGGAGCACTTCACATTCATGAAACTGACCGCTTTCGCTTTAAGCGGATAAGCTGCGAGAGAAGCTGTTTCCCAGGGAAAACTGCACTTTAAACCGCAGAAGCCCGCTGCAAAGTGCGTTTGGGTTCTAACGTCAAACTGAACCTATCCCCAAGTATACAGATTTCTGGAGGCTTGTGTGCACTCAGAGCTGCTAGGCACTCTCTTAGGCCTGAAGGGCTTCTCTGCTAAACGTGTCTCACAACAGTGTCTCAATCTCTCCCAGGCAGAGACCTACGAACAAAAAGGAATACTGTTGTACTCCACATAACATGTTGACTTCACTGGTAAACTCACAGAGTTGCAGCACCTTTCTCTGTGGAGTACTTCACATTCATGAAATTGACCGCTTTCGCTTTAAGCGGATAAGCTGCGAGAGAAGCTGTTTCCCAGGGAAAACTGCACTTTAAACCGCAGAAGCCCTCTGCAAAGTGCGTTTGTGT
>NW_022974604.1:13836-16758 GCF_012274545.1 Fukomys damarensis
AGAGACCTACAAACAAAAAGGAATACAGTTGTACTGCACATAAGAGGTGAACTTCACTGGTAAACTCACAGATTTGCAGCAGCTTTCTCTGTGGAGTACCTCACCTTCATGAAACTGACCGCTTTCTCTTTAAACGACTAAGTAGCGAGAGCAGAGGTTTCCCCGGGAAAACTGCACTTTAAACTGCAGAAGCCCTCTGCAAAGTTCGTTTCTGTTCTAAAGTCAAAGTGAACCTATCCCCGACTATACGGAGTTGTGGAGCCTTGTGTGCACTCAGAACTGCTAGGGACTCTCTTAGGACTGAAGGGCTTCTCTGCTGAAAGTGCCTCACAACAGTGTTTCAATCTCTGCCAGGCAGAGACCTAAAAACAAAAAGGAATACAGCTGTACTCCACATAAGAGGTGCACTTCAGTGGTAAACTCACAGAGTTGCAGCACCTTTCTCTGGGGAGTACTTCATATTCATGAAACTGACTGTTTTCGCTTTAAAGGGCTACGTGGCGAGAGCAGCTGTTTCACAGGGAAAACAGCACTTTAAACCGCAGAAGACCTCTGCAAAGTGCGTTTGTGTTCTAATGACAAACTGAACCAATCTCCAAGTACAGAGAGTTCTGGAGGCTTGTGTGCACTCAGAGCTGCTAGGCACTCTCTTAGGCCTGAAGGGCTTCTCTGCTAAAAGTGTCTCAAAACAGTGTCTCAATCTCCCCCAGGCAGAGATCTACAAACAAAAAGGAATACTGTTGTACTCCACATAAGATGTTGAATTCACTGGTAAACTCACAGGGTTGCAGCACCTTTCTCTGTGGAGTACCTCACCTTCATGAAACTGACCACTGTCTCTTTAAATGGCTAAGTGGCGAGAGCAGAGGTTTCCCCCGGAAAACTGCACTTTAAACAGCAAAAGCCCTCTGCAAAGTGCGTTTCTGTTCTAACGTCAAACTGAACCTATCCCCGAGTATACAGTGTTCTGGAGGCTTTTGTGCACTCAGAGCTGCTAGGCACTCTCTTAGTCTTGAAGGACGTCTCTGCTAAAAGTGCCTAACAACAGTGTTTCAATCTCTGCCAGGCAGAAACCTACATACAAAAAGGAATACTGTTGTACTCCCCATAAGAGGTGGACTTCACTGGTAAACTCACAGAGTTGCAGCACCTTTCTCTGGGGAGTAGTTCACATTCATGATATTGACCGCTTTCGCTTTAAACGGCTAAGCGGCTAGAGAAGCTGTTTCCCGGGGAAAACTGCACTTTAAACCGCAGAAGCTCTCTGCAAATTGCGTTTGTGTTCTATTGTCAAACTGAACCTATCTCCAAGTACAGAGAGTTCTGGAGGCTTGTGTGCACTGAGAGCTGCTAGGCACTCTCTTAGGCCTGAAGGGCTTCTCTGCTAAAAGTGCCTCACAACAGTGTTTCAATCTCTGCCAGGCAGAGACCTACAAACAAAAAGGAATACAGTTGTACTCCACATAAGATGTTGACTTCACTGGTAAACTCACAGAGTTGCAGCACCTTTCTCTGTGGAGTACTTCACATCCTTGAAACCGACGGCTTTCGCTTTAAACGGCGAAGTGGAGAGAGCAGGTGTTTCCCCGGGAAAACTCCACTTTAAACTGCAGAAGCCCTCTGCAAAGTTCGTTTATGTTCTAAAGTCAAAGTGAGCCTATCCCCGAGTGTACAGAGTCCTGGAGCCTTGTTTGCACTCAGAGCTGCTAGGCACTCTCTTAGTCCTCAAGGACGTCTCTGCTAAAAGTGTCTCACAACAGTGTTTCAATCTCAGCCAGGCAGAGACCTACAAACAAAAAAGGATACAATTGTACTCCACATACGAGGTGGATTGCACTGGGAATCTCACAGAGTTGCAGCACCTTTCTCTGTGGAGTACTTCACATTCATGAAACTGACCGCTTTCGCTTTAAGCGGATAAGCTGCGAGAGAAGCAGTTTCCCGGGGAAAACTGCACTTTAAAGAGCAGAAGCACTCTGCAAAGTGCGTTTGTGTTCAAACATCAAACTGAACCTTTCCCCAAGTATACAGAGTTCTGGAGGCTTGTGTGCACTCAGAACTGCTAGGCACTCTCTTATGCCTGAACGGCTTCTCTGCTAAAAGTGCCTCACAACAGTGTTTCAATCTCTTCCAGGCAGAGACCTACAAACAAAAAGGAATACAGTTGTACTCCACATAAGAGGTGGACTTCACTGGTAAACTCACAGAGTTGCAGCACCTTTCTCTGTGGAGTACCTCACCTTCATGAAACTGACCGCTGTCTCTTTAAACGGCTAAGTGGCGAGAGCAGAGGTTTCCCAGGGAAAACTGCACTTTAAACTGCAGAAGCCCTCCGCAAAGTTCGATTCTCTTCTAAAGTCAAAGTGAACCTATCCCCGAGTATACGGAGTTGTGGTGCCTTGTGTGCACTCAGAACTGCTAGGGACTCTCTTACACCTGAAGGGCTTCTCTGCTGAAAGTGCCTCACAACAGTGTTTCAATCTCTGCCAGGCAGAGACCTACAAACAAAAAGGAATACAGCTGTACTCCACATAAGAGGTGCACTTCACTGGGAAACTCACAGAGTTGCAGCACCTTTCTCTGCGGAGTGCTTCACATTCATGAAACTGACCGTTTTTTGTTTAAATGGCTAAGCACCAAGTGAAGATGTTTCCCAGGGAAAACTACACTTTAAACTGCAGAAACCCTCTGCAAAGTGCGTTTCTGTTCTAAGGTCAAACTGAACCTATCCCCGAGTATACAGTGTTCTGGAGGCTTTTGTGCACTCAGAGCTGCTAGGCACTCTCTTAGTCTTGAAGGGCGTCTCTGCTAAAAGTGCCTCACAACAGTGTTTCAATCTCTGGCAGGCAGAAACCTACTTACAAAAAGGAATACTGTTGTACTCCCCATAAGAGGTGGACTTCACTGGTAAACTCACAGAGT
>NW_022974605.1:0-671 GCF_012274545.1 Fukomys damarensis
TTTCAAGTGCCGCCCCAAGGCAACCGAGGAATCAGGCTGTGGGCTAGGGTTAGGGTTAGGATTTTTGAGCATGACCCGGATGGAATTCACCTTCCAAGTAGTTTGCCTGTGTGAGCGAAGGTGAGGGCAGCGCCTTTCTTGAAGGTGGGGTCGAATGTGTGTTTCCCGGGACCTGCCCATGGAGGCCTGTCTCTAGTGGCCAGCTACTGGCCAGCGAGGAGGGTTAGCGCTCGAAGTCCGGGACGGAATAGGCTCCCCCGCTTTCCTCCCTGAGTAGTGTCCAGAGCTTTGGACGGTGGGTGTCGGTGTTAGTTGGACGTCCAGGCTGAGGAATGACGTAGGAGTACAAGTCCCTCCTCTCGGGTCAGGGCTCCTGTTAGCGCTGGGGATAGACAGGATTCCGGTGGGTGATAGGCTGGCAGTTTCTCTCCCTGGCTATTGGGGTGTTTGTTCCCTAGGTGGTAACGGCGTGGAATTGGGCCTTAGGCTCAGCCCCAGTGCCGGATTTCAAGGACCGCCTGCTGGGAGCTTAGGAATCAGGTGGTGGCTTAGGGTTAGGGTTAGGGTTGGTGAGCGTGATCCCGAAGGAAGTCGCCTACCGGGTAGTTTGCCTGTGCGAGGGAAGGTGAGGGCAGCGGCTTTCACGAAGGTGGGATGCACTGGGTATTTCC
>NW_022974605.1:1992-5860 GCF_012274545.1 Fukomys damarensis
GTTGGTGAGCGTGATCCGGAAGGAAGTCGCCTACCGGGTAGTTTGCCTGTGCGAGGGAAGGTGAGGGCAGCGCCTTTCACGAAGGTGGGATGCACTGGGTATTTCCAAGGACCCGCGCCTCGCACCGCAGTGCAAGTGGGTAGTGCCGGGCCAGCGAGTTGGGTGAGAACTCGATGATGGGGATGGGACAGGCTCCCCATTCCACTCCCCATGTCGCGTCGTCCACATTTCGGGGCGCGCGGGCCCTTTGTTCATGTGACCTTCTGTGTTTGGAATGACGTAGGTAGGTAAGTCCCTCCCCGTGGGGTCAGCCTGGGGGTGAGGGTTAGTATGAGGATTCTGGTGAGTGACAGCCTCGCCGTTTCTGCACCTGGGTATCGCTGTGCGGCTTTCCTAGTGAGTATCAGCATGAGATTTCACCTTAGGCTCAGCCACAGTGGAGGAGGTCGAGGACCGCCCGCTGGGAAGGTAGGAATGAGGTGGTGGGTTAGGGTTATTGTTAGGATAGGGGAGCACGACACAGAGGGAATTCACACAGCAGACAATTTGGGCGTGAGAGGTAAGGTGAGGGCAGTGACTTTTGTGAAGCTCGGATGTGCCGCGGTTTTCCCTCGGACCGGAGCCTTGCCGCCTTGACAGAATCGGGAGGGAGGGGCCATCGCCTAGCTTCAGAGCCACATTTAGGGGCTGGATCGGATTCCCGGTTGGACTCCCCGTGTAGTGTAGTGTGACGGAGGGTAAGGCTTCGTGTTCATTGGCCCCTGAGTTTTAGGAATGTTGTAGGAATGTAAGTCCCTCCTCGAGGCTCAGGGATAGGGTTAAGGTTAGGCGGAGGATTCCGGAGAAGAATAGCTTTGGGATTTCGCTGCCTGAATGTCGGGCTGCGGGTTTCCTAGTTAGTGTCAGCATGAGATGGCACCTGAAGCTTAAGCACAGGGGAGGATTTCAAGTGCCGCCCCACGGCAACCGAGGAATCAGGCTGTGGGCTAGGGTTAGGGTTAGGATTGGTGAGCATGACCTGGACGGAATTCACCTTCCAGGTAGTTTGCCTGTGCGAGGGAAGGTGAGGGCAGCGCCTTTCTTGAAGGTGGGGTCGAATGTGTGTTTCCCGGGACCTGCCCATGGAGGCCTGGCTCTAGTGGGCAGCTACTGGCCAGCGAGGAGGGTTAGCGCTCGATGTCCGGGACGGAATAGGCTGCCCGTCTTTCCTCCCTGAGTAGTGTCCGGAGCGTTGGACGGTGGGTGTCGGTGCTAGTCGGACGTCCAGGCTGAGGAATGATGTAGGAGTACAAGTCCCTGCTCTGGGGTCAGGACTCCTGTTAGCGCTGGGGATAGACAGGATTCCAGTGGGTGATAGGCTGGCAGTTTCTCTCCCTGGGTATTGGGGTGTGGCCTCCCTAGGTGGTAGCGGCATGAGATTGCGCCTTAGGCTCAGCCCCAGTGCCGGATTTCAAGGACCGCCTGCTGGGAGCTTAGGAATCAGGTGGTGGCTTAGGGTTAGGGTTAGGGTTGGTGAGCGTGATCCCGAAGGAAGTCGCCTAGCGGGTAGTTTGCCTGTGCGAGGGAAGGTGAGGGCAGCGCCTTTCACGAAGGTGGGATGCACTGGGTATTTCCAAGGACTCGCGCCTCTCACCACAGTGCCAGTGGGTAGTGCCAGGACAGCGGGTAGGGTGAGAGCTCGATGATGGGGACGGGACTGGCTCCCCATTCCACTCCCCGCGTCGCGTCGTCTACATTTCTGGGGGTGGGGGCCCCCTGTTCATGTGACCTTCAGTGTTTGGAATGACGTAGGTAGGTAAGTCCCTCTCCCCGGGGTCCGCCTGGGGGTGAGGGTTAGTATGAGGATTCCGGTGAGTGACAGCCTCGCAGTTTCTGCACCTGGGTATCGCTGTGCGGCTTTCCTAGCGAGTATCAGCATGAGATTTCACCTTAGGCTCAGCCACATTGGAGGAGGTCGAGGACCGCCCTCTGGGAAGGTAGGAATGAGGGGGTGGGTTAGGGTTAGGGTTAGGACAGGGGAGCACGACACGGAAGGAATTCACACAGCAGACAGTTTGGGCGTGAGAGGTAAGGTGAGGGCAGTGACTTTTGTGAAGCTCGGATGTACCGCGGTTTTCCCTCGGACCGGAGCCTTGCCGCCTTGACAGAGTCGGGAGGAAGGGGCCATCGCCTAGCATTAGAGCTACATTTCGGTGCTGGAACGGATTCCCCGCCGAGCTCCCCGTGTAATGTAGTGTGTGGCGGAGTGTAAGGCTTCGTGTTCATTGGACCCAGAGTTTTATGAATGATGTAGGAATGTAAGTCCCCCCTGGAGGCCCAGGGATAGGGTTAGGGTGAGGCGGAGGATTCCGGAGAAGGATAGCTTTGGGATTTCACTGCCTGGGTGTCGGGCTGTGGGATTCCTAGTGAGTGTCAGCATGAGATGGCACGTGCGTCTTAAGCACTGGGGAGGATTTCAAGTGCCACCCCACGGCAACCGAGGAATCAGGCTGTGGGCTAGGGTTAGTGTTAGGATTGGTGAGCATGACCCACACGGAATTCACCTTCCAGGTAGTTTGCCTGTTCGAGCGAAGGTGAGGGCGGCGCCTTACTTGAAGGTGGGGTCGAATGTGTGCTTCGCGGGACCTGCCCATGGAGGCCTGGCTATAGTGGGCAGCGACTGGCCAGCGAGGAGGATTAGCGCTCTATGTCGGGGTCGGAATAGGACCCCCATTTTCCTCCCTGAGTAGTGTCCTGTGCCCTGGACGGTGGGTGTCTGTGTTAGTTGGACTTCCTGGCTGAGGAATGACGTAGGAGTAGAAGTCCCTGCTCTCGGGTCAGGGCTCCTGTTAGCGATGGGGATAGACAGGATTCCGGTGGGCGATAGGCTGGCAGTTTCTTTCCCTGGCTATTGGCTTGGGGATTCCTTAGGTGGTAGTGGCATGAGATTGCCCCTTAGGCTCATCCCCAGTGCCGGATATCAAGGAACTCCTGCTGGGAGCTTAGGAATCAGGTGGTGGCTTAGGGTTAGGGTTAGGGTTGGTGAGCGTGATCCTGAAGGAAGTCGCCTACCGGGTAGTTTGCCCGTGCGAGGGAAGGTGAGGGCAGTGCCTTTCACGAAGCTGGGATGCACCGGGTATTTCCAAGGACCCGCGCTTCGCACCGCGTGGCTAGTGGGCAGTGCCGTGCCAGCGAGTAGGGTGCGAGCTCGATGATGGGGACGGGACAGGCTCCCCTTTCCACTCCCCGCGTCTCGTCGTCTACATTTCAGGTGGCGGGGGGCCCCTGTTCATGTGACCTTCAGTGTTCGAAATGTTGTAGGAAGGTAAGTCCCTCCCCCCGGGGTCCGGCTGAGGGTGAGTGTTAGGATGAGGATTGCGGTGAGTGATAGCCTCGCCGTTTCTGCACCTGGGTATCGGTGTGCTTCTTTCCTAGGGAGTATCAGTATGAGATTTGACCTTAGGCTCAGCCAGAGTGGAGGAGGTCGAGGACCGCCCTTGGGGAAGGTAGGAATCAGGTGGTGCGTTAAGGTTAGGGTTAGGACAGGGGAGCACGACACGGAAGGAATTCACACAGCAGACAGTTTGGGCGTGAGAGGTAAGGTGAGGGCAGTGACTTTTGTGTAGCTTGGATGTGCCGTGGTTTTCGCTCGGACCGGAGCCTTTCCGCCTTCACAGAATCGGGAGGGAGGGGCCATCGCCTAGCGTTAGAGCTACATTTCGGGGCTGCAACGGATTCCCCTCTGGGCTCCCCGTGTAGTGTAGTGTGTGACGGAGCGTAAGGCTTCGTGTTCATTGGACCCTGAGTTTTCGGAATGATGTAGGAATGCAAGTCCCTCCTGGAGGTTCAGGGATAGGGTTAGGGTTAGGCGGAGGATTTTGGGGAAGAG
>NW_022974605.1:6038-7593 GCF_012274545.1 Fukomys damarensis
GGGTAAGGCTTCGTGTTCATTGGACCCTGAGTTTTAGGAATGATGTAGGAATGCAAGTCCCTCCTGGAGGTTCAGGGATAGGGTTAGGGTTAGGCGGAGGATTCTGGAGAAGGATAGCTTTGGGATTTCGCTGCCTGGGTGTCGGGCTGTGGGTTTCCTAGTGAGTGTCAGCATGAGATGGCACCTGAGGCTTAAGCACAGGGGAGGATTTCAAGTGCCAACCCACAGCAACCGGGGAATCAGGCTGTGGGCTAGGGTTGGGTTAGGATTGGTGAGCATGGCGCGGACGAAATTCACCTTCCAGGTGGTTTGCCTCTGCGAGCGAAGGTGAGGGCAGAGACTTTCTTGAAGGTGGGGTCGAATGTGTGTTTCCCGGGACCTGCCCATGGAGGCCTGGCTATAGTGGGCAGCGACTGGCCAGCAAGGAGGGTTGACGCTCGATGTTGGGGATGAATAGGCCTCCCATTTTCCACCCTGAGTAGTGTTCTGAGCGCTGGACGGTGGGTGTCGGTGTTAGTTGGACGTCCAGGGTGAGGAATGACGAAGTAGTAGAAGTCCCTTCTCTCTGCTCAGGCATCCTCTTAGCGCTGGGGATAGACAGGATTCTGGTGGGTGATAGGCTGGCAGTTTCTCTCCCTGGCTCTTGGCGTGTGGGTTCCCTTGGTGGTAGCGGCATGAGATTGCGCCTTAGGCTCAGCCCCAGTGCTTGATTTCAAGGACCGCCTGCTGGGAGCTTAGGAATCAGGTGGTGACTTAGGGTTAGGGTTAGGGTTGGTGAGCGTGATCCGGAAGGAAGTCGTCTACCGGGAAGTTTGTCTGTGTGAGGGAAGGTGAGCGCAGCGCCTTTTGCAAAGGTGGGAAGTGCTGGGTGTTTCCAAGGATCCGCGCATCGCACCGTAGTGCTAGTGGGTAATGCCGGGCCAGCGAGTAGGGTGAGAGCTCGATGACGGGGACAGGACAGGCTCCCCATTCCACTCCCGCGCCGCGTCATCTACATTTCAGGGGGCGTTGGGCCCCTGTTCATGTGACCTTCACTGTTCGGAATGACGTAGGAAGGTAAGTCCCACCCCCCGGTGTCAGGCTGAGGTTGAGTTTTCGGATGAGGATTCTGGTGAGTGCCAGCCTCTCAGTTTCGTCACCTGGGGATCGGTGTGCGGCTTTCCTAGTGAGTATCAGCATGAGATTTCACCTTAGGCTCAGCCAGAGTGGAGGAGTTCGAGGACCACCCGCGGGGAAGGTAGGAATCAGGTGGTGCGTTAGGGTTAGGGTTAGGACAGGGGAGAACGGCACCGCAGGAATTCACACAGCAGACAATTTGGGCATGAGAGGTAAGGTGAGGGCAGTGACTTTTGTGAATACAGCTACATACGGGCTTGAACGGATTCCCCATTGGGCTCCCCGTGTAGTGCAGTGTGTGACTGGGGGTAACGCTTCGTGTTCATTGGACCCTGAGTTTTAGGAATGATGTAGGAATGTAAGTCCCTCCTCGAGGCTCACAGGTAGGGTTAGGGTTAGGCGGAGGATTCCGGAAAAGGATAGCTTTGGGATTTCGCTG
>NW_022974605.1:8852-22591 GCF_012274545.1 Fukomys damarensis
CTTAAGCACAGCGGAGGATTTCAAGTGCCGCCCCACGGCAACCGAGGAATCAAGGTGTTGCCTCGGGTTAGGGTTAGGATTGGTGAGCATGGCACGGACGGAATTCACCTTCCAGGTAGTTTGCCTGTGCGACCGAAGGTGAGGGCAGCGCCTTTCTTGAAGGTGGGGTCGAATGTGTGTTTCCCGGGACCTGCCCATGGAGGCCTGGCTATAGTGGGCAGCGACTGGCCAGCGAGGAGGGTTAGCGCTCGATGTCAGGGACGGAATAGGCCCCCCCTTTTCCTCCCTGAGTAGTGTCCTGAGCGCTGGACGGTGGGTGTCTGTGTTAGTTGGACGTCCAGGCTGAGGAATGACGTAGGAGTAGAAGTCCCTGCTCTCGGGTCAGGGCTCCTGTTAGCGCTGGGGATAGACAGGATTCCGGTGGGCGATAGACTGGCTGTTTCTCTCCCTGGCTATAGGCGTGTGGGTTCCCTAGGTGGTAGCAGCATGAGATTGCGCCTTAGGCTCAGCCCCAGTGCCGGATTTCAAGGACCGCCTGCTGGGAGCTTAGGAATCAGGTGGTGGCTTAGGGTTAGGGTTAGGGTTGGTGAGCGTGATCCGGAAGGAAGTCCTCTACCGTGTAGTTTGCCTGTGCGAGGGAAGGTGACTGCAGTGCCTTTCACGAAGCTGGGATGCACCAGGTATTTCCAAGGACCCGCACGTCGCACCGCGGTGCTATTGGGCAGTGCCGGGCCAGCGAGTAGGGTGAGAGCTCGATGATGGGGACGGGACAGGCTCTCCATTCCACTCCCCGCGTCTTGAGGTCTACATTTCAGGGGGCGGGGGGCCCCTGTTCATGTGACCTTCAGTGTTCGGAATGATGTAGGAAGGTAAGTCCCTCCACCCCGGGGTCAGGCTGAGGGTGAGGGTTAGGATGAGGATTCCGGTGAGTGACCGCCTTGCAATTTCTGCACCTGGGTATTGGTGAGCGGCTTTCCTAGTTAGTGTCAGCATGAGATTTCACCTTAGGCTCAGTCACAGTGGAGGATGTCGAGGACCTCCCTCCGGGAAGGAAGGAAGCAGCTGGTCGGTTAGGGTAAGAGTTAGCACAGCTGAGCACGACACGGAAGGAATTCCCACAGCAGACAATTTGGGCGTGAGAGGTAAGGTGAGGGCAGTGAGCTTTGTGAAGCTAGGATGTGCCCTGGCTTTCCCTCGGACCGGAGCGTTGCCGCTTTGACAGAATCGGGAGTGATGGGCCATCACCTAGCGTTAGAGCTACATTTAGGGGTTGGAACCGATTCCCCGTTGAATTCCCCGTTTAGTGCATTGTGTGACGGACGGTAAGGCTTCGTGTTCACTGGACCCTGAGTTTTCGGAATGATGTAGGAATGGAAGTCCCTCCTCGAGGCTCAGGGATAGGGTTAGGGTTAGGTGGAGGATTCCGGAGAAGGATAGCTTTGGAATTTCGGTACCTGAGGATCGGGCTGTGGGTTTCCTAGTTAGTGTCAGCATGAGATGGCACCTGAGGCTTAAGCACAGGGGAGGATTTCAAGTGCCGCCCTACGGCAACCTAGGAATCAGGCTGTGGGCTCAGGTTAGGGTTAGGATTCGTGAGCATGACCGGGGCGGAATTCACCATCCAGCTAGTTTGCCTGTGCGAAGGAAGGTGAGTTCAGCACCTTTCTTGAAGGTGGAGTCGAAGGTGTGTTTCCAGGGACCTGCGCATGGAGGTCTCGATATAGTGGGCAGCGACGGGCCAGCGAGGAGGGTTAGTGCTCGATTTCGGCGACGGAATAGGCCTCCCATTTTCCTCCCTGAGTAGTTTCCTGATCGCTGGACGGTGGGTGTCGGTGTTACTTGGACGTCCAGGATGAGGAATGACGTCAGAGTAGAAGTCCCTGCTCTCGGGTCAGGGTTCCTGTTAGCGCTGGGGATGGGATTCCGGTGAGTGATAGGCTGGCAGTTCCTCTCTGTGGGTATTGGCGTGTGGCTTCCCTAGTTAGTAGCGGCATGAGATTGCGCCTTAGGCTCGTTCACTGGGCCGGTTTAAAGGATCGCCTCGTGGGAGCTTAGGAAACAGGTGGTGGCTTAGGGTTAGGGGTACTGTAGGTGAGCGTGATCCACAACGCATTCGCCTACCGGGTAGTCTGCAGGTCAGAGGGCAGGTGAGGGCAGTATCTTTCACGTAGTTGGGAAGCACTGGGCATTCACAAGGACCTGCATATCGCACCGCCATTGTAGTGGGTAGTGCCGGGCCAGCGAGTAGAGTGAGAGCTTGATGAAGGGGACGGGACAGGCTCCCCATTTCACTCCCTACGTCGCGTCGTGTACATTTCAGGGGGCGGGGTGCCCCCGTTCATGTGACCTTCAGTGTTCGGAATGGCGTAGGAAGGTCAGTCCCTCCACCCGGATTCCGGCTCTGGGTGAGGGTTAGGATGAGGATCCCGGTGAGTGGCAGCCTCGCAGTTTCTGCACCTGGGTATTGGTGAGCGGCTTTCCTAGTTAGTATCAGCATGAGATTTCACCTTAGGCTCAGTCACAGTGGAGGATGTCGAGGACTGCCCTCCAGGAAGGAAGGAATCAGCTGGTCGGTTAGGTTTAGGGTTAGCACAGGTGAGCACGACACGGAAGGAATTCCCACAGCAGACAATTTGGGTGTGAGAGGTAAGGTGAGGGCAGCGACTTTTGTGAAGCTAGGATGTGCCGTGGCTTTCCCTCGGACCTGAGCCTTGCCGCCTTGACAGAATCGGGAGAGATGGGTATCGCCTATCGTTAGAGCTAAATTTAGGGGCTGGAACGGATTCCCCGTTGGACTCCAATTGTAGTGCAGTGTGTGACGGAGGGTAAGGCTTCGTGTTCACTGGACCCTGAGTTTTCGGAATGATGTAGGAATTTAAGTCCCTCCTCGAGGCTCAGGGATAGGGTTAGGGTTAGGCGGAGGATTCCGGAGAAGGATAGCTTTGGAATTTCACTACCTGAGGATTGGGCTGTGGGTTTCCTAGTGAGTGTCAGCATGAGATGGCACCTGAGGCTTAAGCACGGGGGAGGATTTCAAGTGCCGCCCCACGGCAACCTAGGAATCAGGCTGTGGGCTCGGGTTAGGGTTAGGATTGGTGAGCAGGACTCGGACGGAATTCACCTTGCATGTAGTTTTCCTGTGCGATGGAAGGTGAAGGCAGCGCCTTTCTTTAAGGTTAGGTCGAATGTGTGTTTCCCGGGTCATGCCCATGGAGGCCTGGCTATATTGGGCAGCGACGGGCCCGCGAGGAGGGTTAGCGCTCGATTTCGGGAATGGAATAGGCCCCCCCATTTTCCTCCCTGAGTACTCTCATGAGCTCCGGATGGCGGATGTCGGTGTTATTTGGACGTCCAGGGTGAGGAATGAAGTCAGAGTAGAAGTCCCTCCTCTCGGATCAGTGTTGTTGTTAGCGCAGGGGATAGCATTGCGGTGAGTAATAGGCTCGCAGTTTCTCTCCCTCGGTTTTGGCGTGTTGCTTCCTTAGTTAGTAGTGGCATGAGATTGCGCGTTAGGCTCAGCCACAGTCCCGGATTTCAAGGAGCGCCTTCTGGGAGCTTAGGAATCAGGTGGTGGCTGAGAGTTAGGGTTAGAGTTGGTGAGCGTGATCCACAAGGCATTCGCCTACCTGGTAGTGTACGTGTCAGCGGGAAGGTGAGGGCAATGTCTTTCACGAACGTGGGATGCACTGAGCATTCCTATGGACCTCGACCACGCACCTCAGTTCTAGTGGGTGGTTCCGGGCCATTGAGTAGGGTGAGAGCTGAATGAAGGTGACGGGACAGCCTCCCCATTCCACTCCCTGCATCGCGTCGTCTACATTTCAGGGGCGTGGCGCCCACGTCAATGTAACCTTCAGTGTTCCCCATGGCGTAGGAAGATAAGTCCCTCTCTCCGGGGTCAGGCTGAGGGTTAAGATTAGCATGAGGATCCCGGTGAGTGACAGCCTCACAGTTTCTGCACCTGGGTATTGGTGTGCATGTTTCCTAGTTAGTATCAGCATGAGATTTTGCTTACATTCAGCCACAATGGAGGAGGTGGAGGACCGCCCTCCGGGAAGGTAGGAATCAAGTGGTGGGTTAGGCTTAGGGTTAGGACAGGTGACCACGACACGGAAGGAATTCACACAGCAGACAATTTGGGTGTGAGAGGATAGGTGAGGGCAGTGACTTTTGTGAAGCTAGGATATGCCGTGGCTTTCCCTCGGACTGGAGCCTTGCCGCCTGGACAGAATCTGGAGTGACGGGCCATCGCCTACTGTTAGAGCTACATTTAGGGGCTGGAACGGATTCCCCATTGAACTCCCCGTGTAGTGTAATGTGTGACTTAGGGTAAGGCTTCGTGTTCACTGAACCCTGAGTTGTAGGAATCATGTAGGAATGTAAGTCCCCGCCCCAAGCACAGGGATAGGGTTAGGGTTGGGCGGAGGATTCCAGAGAAGGATAGCTTTGGAATTTCGCTACCTGGGGATCGGGCTGTGGGTTTCCTAGTTAGTGTCAGCATGAGATGGCACCTGAGGCTTAAGCACAGGGGAGGATTTCAAGTGCCGCCGCAGGGCAACCTAGGAATCAGGCTGTGGGGTAGGGTAAGGGTTAGGATTGTAAGCATGATCCGGACGGAATTCACCTTCCAGGTAGTTTGCCTGTGGGAGGGAAGGTGAGAGCAGAGGCTTTCTTGAAGGTGGGGTCGAATGTGTGTTTCCTGGGACCTGCCCTAGGACGCCTCGCTAAAGTGAGCAACGACAGGCCCGCGAGCGGGATTAGTGCTCCATTTCCGGGACCGAATAGGCCCGCATTTTCCTCAATGAGTGGTGACCTCAGCGCTTGACAGCGGGTGTCGGAGGTAGTTGGACGTCCCGGGTGAGGAATGACATCGGAATAGAAGTCCCTGCTCTAGGGTCAGGGTCCCTGTTAGCGCCATGGATAGCATTCTGGTGAGTGATAGGCTGGCAGTTTCTCTCCCTGGCTATTGGCGTGTGGCTTCCCTAGTTAGTAGCTGCATGAGATTGCGCCTTAGGCTCAGCCACAGTGCTGGATTTCAAGGACTGCCTTCTGGGAGGTTAGACATCAGGTGGTGGCTGTGGGTTAGTGTTAGGGTTGGTGAGCGTGATCCACAAGGCATTCGCCAACCAGGAAGAGTGCGTGTCAGCGGGAAGCTGAAGACAGTGTCCTTCACGAAGGTGGGATGCACTGGGCATTCCCATGGACCTCCACATCGCACCGCAGTTGTAGTGGGTAGTGCCGGGCAATCGAGTGGGGTGAGAGCTTGATGAAGGGGACGGGACAAGCTCCACATTCCACTCCCTGCGTCGCGTCGTCTACATATCAGGGGCGTGGGGCCCACGTCAATGTAACCTTCTGTGTTCCGCATGGAGTAGGAAGGTAAGTCCCTCCAACCGAGGTCAGGCTGAGGGTTAAGATTAGGATGAAGATACCGGTGAGTGACAGCCTCGCAGTTTCTGCACCTGGGTATTGGTGTGCGGGTTTCCTAGTTAGTATCAGCATGAGATTTCACCTTAGGCTCAGCCACAGTGGAAGATGTGGAGGACCACCCTCCGGGAAGGTAGGAATCAGGTGGTGGGTTAGGCTTAGAGTTAGGACAGGTGAGCATGACACGGAAGGAATTCACACAGCAGACAATTTGGGTGTGAGAGGAAAGGTGAGGGCAGTTACTTTTGTGAAGCTAGGATGTGCGGTGGCTTTCCCTCGGACCGGAGCCTTGCCGCCTTGACAGAATAGGGAGTGACGGGCCATCGCCTTGCGTTAGAGCTACATTTAGGGGCTGGAACGGATTCCCCATTGAACTCCCCGTGTAGTGTAATGTGTGACTTAGGGTGAGGCTTCGTGTTTACTGGATCCTGAGTTGTAGGAACGATGTAGGAATGTAAGTCCCTCCTCAAGGCTCAGGGATAGGGTTAGGTTTGAGCGGAAGATTCCGGAGAAGGATAGCTGTGAAATTTCGCTACCTGGGTATCGGACTGTGGTTTTCCTAGTTAGTGTCAGCATGAGATGTCACCTCAGGCTTAAGCATAGGGGAGGATTTCAAGTGCCGTCCCAGGGCAACCTTGGAATCAGGCTGTGAGCTAGGGTAAGGGTTAGGATAGGTGAGCATAACCCGAACGGAATTCACCTTCCAGGTAGTTTGCCTGTGCGAGGGAAGGTGAGGGCAGCACCTTTCTTGAAGGTGGGGTCGAATGTGTGTTTCCTGGGACCTGCCCATGGAGGCCTCGCTATAGTGGGCAGCGATGGGCCCGCGAGCGGGATTAGCGCTCCATTTCAGGGACGTAATAGGCCCCCCATTTTCCTCCCTGAGTAGTGACCTGAGCGCTGGACAGCGGGTGTTGGTGTTAGTTGGACGTCCATGGTGAGGAATGACATCGGAGTAGAATTCCCTCCTTTCGGGTCAGCGTCCCTGTTAGCGCCGGTGATACCATTCTGGTGAATGATAGGCTGGCAGTTTCTCTCCCTGGCTATTGGCGTGTTGATTCCCAAGTTAGTACCGGCATGAGATTGGGCTTTAGGCTCAGCCACATTGGTGGATTTCAAGGACTGCCTTCTGGGAGCTTAGGAATCAGGTGGTGTCTGAGGGTCAGGGTTAGGGTTGTTGAGCGTGATCCACAAGGCATTCGCCTACCAGGTAGTGTGCATGTCAGCGGGAAGGTGAGGACAGTGTCTTTCACGAAGGTGAGATGCACTGGGCATTCCCATATACCTCCACATCGCACCGCAGTTGTAGCGGGTAGTGCCAGGCAAACTAATAGGGTGAGAGCTCGATGAAGGGGATGGGACAAGCTCCACATTCCACTTCCTGCATCGCGTCATCTACATTTCAGGGGCGTGGCACCCACGTCAATGTAACCTTCAGTGTTCCGCATGGCGTAGGAAGGTAAGTCCCTCCCCCCAGGGTCAGGCTGAGGGTTAAGGTTAGGATGAGAATCCCGGTGAGTGACAGCCTCGCAGTTTCTGCACCTGGGTATTGGTGTGCGGCTTTCCTAGTGAGTATCAGCATGAGATTTCACCTTAGGCTCAGCCACAGAGAAGGATGTGGAGGACCGCCCTCTGAGAAGGTAGGAATCAGGTGGTGGGTTAGGGTTAGGGTTAGGACTGGTGAGCATGACAGGGAAGGAATTCACACAGCAGACAATTTGGGCGTGAGAGGTAAGGTGAGGGCAGTTACTTTTGTGAAGCTCGGATGTGCCGTGGCTTTCCCTCGGACTGGAGCCTTGCCGCCTTGACAGCATCGGGAGTGACGGGCCATCGCCTCGTGATAGAGCTACATTTAGGGGGCTGTAACGGATTCCACGTTGGACTCCCCATGTATGGTAGTGTGTGACGCAGGGTAAGGCTTCGTGTTCACTCGACCCTGAGTTTTAGGAATGATGTAGGAATGTAAGTCCCTCCTTGAGGCTCAGGGATAGGGTTAGGGTTAGGTGGAGGATTCCGGAGTAGGATAGCTTTGGAATTTCGCTACCTGGGTATCGGGCTGTGGGTTTCCTAGTTAGTGTCAGCATGACATGGCACCTGAGGCTTAAGCACAGGGTAGGATTTCAAGTGATGCCCCACCGCAACCTAGGAATCAGGCTGTGGGCTAGGGTTTGGTTTAGGATTGGTGTGCATGACCCGCAAGGAATTCAACTTCCAGGTAGTTTGCCTGTGAGAGGGAAGGTGATGGCAGCGCCTTTCTTGAAGGAGGAGTCGAATGTGTGTTTCCCGGGACCTGCCCATGGAGGTCTCGCTATAGTGGGCAGCGATGGGCCCACTAGGAGGGTTAGCGCTCGATTTCGGGGACGGAGTAGGCCCACCATTTTCCTCCCTGAATAGTGTACTGAGCGCCGGACGGAAGGTGAGAGCTTGATGAAAGAGACGGGATACGCTCCCCATTCCATCCCTCTGTCTCGTCGTCTACATTTCAGGGGGCGGGGTGACCCCGATCACGTGACCATCAGTTTTCGGAATGATGTAGGAAGGTAAGTCTCTACCCGAGAGGTAAAGCTGAGGGTGAGGGTTAGGATGAGGATCCCGGTGAGTGACAGCCTCGCAGTTTCTGCACCTGGTATTTGCATCCGGCTTTCCCAGTTAGTATCAACATGAGATTTCACCTGAGGCTCAGCCACAGTGGAGGATGTTGAGGTCCGCCCTCTGGGCAAGTAGGAATCAGGTGGTCGGTTATGGTTAGGTTTAGGATGGGTGAGCTCTACGCGGAAGGAATTCACACAGCAGACAATTGGAGCGTGAGAGATAAGTTGAGGGCAGTGACTTTTGTGAAGCTAGGATGTGCCGTGGTTTTCCCTCGGATCAGAGCCATGCCGCCTTGCCGGAATCGGGAGTGATGTGCCATCGCTTTGCGTTGGAGCTACATTTAGGTTCTGGAACGGATTCCCCGTTGGACTCCCCGTGTAGTGTAGTGTGTGACGGAGGGTAAGGCTTCGTGTTCATTGGACCCTGAGTTTTAGGAGTGACGCAGGAATATAAGTCCCTCCTTGAGGCTCAGAGATAGGGTTATTGTTAGGCGGAAGATTCCGGAGAAGGATAGCTTTGGAATTTCTCTACCTGGGCATTGGGCTTTGGGTTTCCTAGTTTGTGTCAGCATGAGATGGCACCTGAGGCTTAAGCACAGGGGTGGATTTCAAGAGTCGCCCCACGGCCACCTAGGAATCAGGCTGTGGACTGGGGTTAGGGTTAGGATTGGTGAACATGACCCGGACGGAATACACCTTCCAGGTAGTTTGCCTATGCGTGGGAAGGTGAGGGCAGCGCCTTTCTTGAAGGTGGATTCTAATGTGTGTTTCCCGGGACCTGCCCATGGAGTACTCGCTATAATGAGCAGCGACTGGCCAGCGAGGAGGCTTAGCGCTAGATTTTGGGGAAGGAATAAGCTCCCCATTTTCCTCCCTGAGTAGTGTCCTGAGCGCTGTATGGTGGGTGTCGATATTAGTTGCAGGTTCAGTGTGAGGAAGAATGTAGGAGTATAAGTCCCTCCTCATGGATTCTAATGTGTGTTCCGGGACCTGCCCATGGAGTACTCGCTATAATGAGCAGCGACTGGCCAGCGAGGAGGCTTAGCGCTAGATTTTGGGGAAGGAATAAGCTCCCCATTTTCCTCCCTGAGTAGTGTCCTGAGCGCTGTATGGTGTGTGTCGATATTAGTTGCAGGTTCAGTGTGAGGAAGAATGTAGGAGTATAAGTCCCTCCTCTCGAGTCAGGGTTCCTCTTTGTGCTCGGGATAGGATTTCGGTGAGTGATAGGCTGGCAGGATCTATCACTGGCTATTGGGTTGTGGGCTTCCTAGTTAGTAGCCGCATGAGATTTCGCCTTAGGTTTAGCCAGAGTGCCGGATTTCAAGGACAGCCTCCTGCGGAGTTAGTAATCAGGTGGTGTCTTAAGGTTAGGGTTAGGCTTGGTGAGCGTGATCCAGAAGAAATTCTCCTAGCGGGTAGTTTGCATGTGAGCGGGAAGGTGAGGGCAGTGTCTTTCATGAAGTTGGGATGAACTGTGTATTTCCAAGGACCCGGACATATCACTGTAGTTATAATGGGTAGTTCGTTGCCTGCGAGTACGGTTAGATCTCGATGAAGGGGATGGGATAGGCTCCCCATTCCACTCCCTGTGTCTTGTCATCTGCATTGAAGGGAGCAGGGGGTTCCTGTTCATTGGACCTTCCGTGTTCAGAATGACGTAGGAAGGTAAGTCCCTCCTTCAGGTTCAGGCTGAGGGTTAGGGTTAGGAATGGGATTCCAGTGAGTCGTAGCCTCGGAATTTCTGTACCTGGGTATTGGGGAGTGGCTTTCCTAGTTAGTATTAGCATGAGATTTCACCTTAGGCTCAGCCAGAGTGGAGCATTTTGAGGTCCGCCATCTGCGAAGGTAGGAATCACGTTGTGGGTTAGGGTTAGGGTTAGGACCGGTGAGCATGCCATGGAAGGAATTCCCACAACATACAATGTGGGCGTGAGAGGGAAGGTGAGGACAGTGACTTTTGGAAAGCTAGGATGTACTGTGGTTTTCCCTCGGACCGGAGCATTGACGCCTTGATAGAATGGGTAGTGATTGGCCATCGCGTAGTGTTAGAGCTACATTTAGGGGATTCAGTGGATTCCCCATTTGACACGCTGTGCAGTGTAGTGTGTGACGGAGAGTAAGGACTCGTTTTCATTGGACTCTGAGTTTTCGGAATGATGTAGGAATGTAAGTCCCTCCTCTAGGGTCAGGGATAGGCTTAGGTTTAGGCTGAGGATTCCGGAGAAGGATAGCTTTGGAATTTCGCTACCTGGCTATCGGTCTGGGGGTTTCCTAGTTAGTGTCAGCATGAGATGTCACCTGAGGCTTTACCACAGTGGAGGATTTCAAGTTCCGCCTTATGCAACCCAGGATTCAGGTTGGGGATTAGGGTTAGTGTTAGGATTGGTGAGCATGACACGGACGGTTTTGACCTTCCACGTAGTTTGCATGTGGGAGGGAAGGTGAGGGTACCGGCATTTTTGAAGGTCGAGTCTAATGTGTGTTTCCCGTGAAATTTCCATGTTGGCCTGAATATCATGGGTAGCGACTGGCCAGCGACAACGGTTACCCCTAGACTTAGGGGAAGGAATAAGCCCCCGATATTCCTCCCTGAGTAGTGTCATGAGTGTTGGACGGGGAGTGTTGGTGTTCATTTCACGTTCAGTTTGAGGAAGGTTGTAGGAGTGTTAGTCCCTCTTCTCAGGTCAGGGTTCCCCTTAGTGTTGGAGATAGGATTACAGTGAGAGATAGGCGATGGCAACATCAGTGAAAGTAAAAAGTTCGGCAGGAGGCAACCATGGATGTCCTGTGGCTCATCTCTCGGCTGCCTGGCTAAAGACTGGAGCGTTTCATGCACAATGGTACGAGCGAGGGCTCCATGAGCTCCTGAACCATGCTAGGGATTTTGAGGGAGGCAGGAAGGTTGAAGGAAGACTGAGATATCAGAAATCTGTGAGTCACCTGGGGGCCTTTGGCCTACTGAGTCCCTGGGGGTCTCAATGAATGGCAATGCCCTTCTCACTTTTCAACCGAGTTCTCTCCCGAGCGTTGTTTTTTCTCTGATTATATAATCATTCCTTTTCAGAGGGCTGTATGCAGATTGTGGAGAGCAGGAGTGCCCTGCCTGATCATTCTTCGTAGAGATTCTCCCTGATGGAGCCTAGCCTGAGAGTGACCTCACATCATGCTAGCCGGGAGCTCAATGTCCCTCTGCAAGGAGAATGATGCCAGGTGGTTCACACAATGCGTCCAAGAGGAATTGAATGTTACACTGGATGACAGCTTTGTGAGTGCAGGTTTCATAGTGGCAAAATGTACCTCAACTGTCCTGTGCTCGAAATCCAAGGGCCTGGCAGTCTCACACTGTGATGAGGAGCTCCTCCAGTTGCTCATGCCTACAAGTCGTTAGGAGGGGGACATGTCGGCCATTCTAGGTGGAACCCAATGCTTCAAACCATTGATTCGGGGAGGAGGGGAGGGTCAATGCAAGGCTCTCCAATTACTTTCATGGCCGTGCCTCATGGCTGTGGCAAGTTTCGGCTCAATGCGTATTACTGCATGACTCTCCAGACCTCTGCAGTATTGTTTCTGGGAGTGGGTGTGCCCTGAATGCAAAACCAATGGAAAGTTTTATGTATGAAAGTCACACCGGTGTGCACTTGTGGTGTGTCTGACTTGCCTTCTCAAGCAGGATGCTTTTCCTCTGGCTTGAGGACAATCTCCCTGCTGTTGGCAATAGATCCTCACCATATCAACGGAGCAGACAGCCGCGAGATCTGGCTCACTGGCCAGCTAAGTAGTGCCCAAAGTTTATGACATGCAGAAAGGTGTGAGTCAAGACACTCACAGCTGTTAAGGGGTTCTAGTCATTCTGTGCGAGGCAGCTAAGATGGAATGCAGGCTCACTGTGGCTTGATTGGGCACTCCAACCTTCTGCCATTTGATATCTAGGCCAAGTGCCTTCTGATTTACTTCCTAGGTTCTGGCCTTGTGTTCATCAGGAGGAGGTAGAGACCAGGGTGCGCTGACTCTGTATCCCAGTGGTTCGCATGTGAGGTATGAGCACCAGCTCCAGGGAGAGTATCGACTTGCTGCGTGCTGACCACTCCTCGACAGACCTGTGTGTGACTTGTCCTTGAGGTCAGCGTTTTTCGATGCCAACTATCTTAAAACATCCACAAGGTGGCGCTTAGGACGAGGAAAAGAGCACAGTTGGCCTACAAGTCTTCGGAAGACTGCTTGCTGCACAGCTGGCAGAGTGATGATCTTTGGTCGGCATTGCTGACCACACCCTGAGCAGTCCCCTTACGTGAAACTCGGCAGGGCAGATTCAGCGAGGGCCTACAGATGGACTGAAGGTCAGGTGAATGCCGCACAGTAGGTGTGAGGGCTCACAGTGCTCTTCACAAGTTCTCAGTGTTCTTTGCGAGGCAAAGGAAGTGGAATTCAGCCTCACCCCAAGACTCTCTCCTGCATCTTGGTGTGCTATTTGCTATCTGTGGCAAGGTGGGTGGACTGCATGGCTAGGCCCTGCTCATTTCCCCACCTGTTGTAATCTGAAGGGACAGCACGCCGATGAACTCAGGAGCCCTTGCATTGCTGGTGGTTGGCCTCAACCTGGAGTTCGTTGCAGCTCATGGCAGCATCAGTGAAACCAAACAGGTCGGCAGGAGGCAACCATCGATGTTCTGCGGCTCATCTCTTGGCTGGCTGGCTAGAGACTGGAGTGCTTCACACACAATTTTATGAGAGAGGGCTCCATGAGCTCCTTAACAATGCTAGGGCATTTGAGGGAGACAGGGAGGGTGAAGGAAGATTGAGATATCAGAAACCCGTGGGACACCTGGGGGCCTTTTGCCTACTGAGTCCCTGGGGGTCTCAATGAATGGCCATGCCCTGCTCACTTTTCAACCGAGTTCTGTCCCAAGCGATGTTTTTTCTCTGATTCTATAAACATTCCCAGTCAGAGGGCTGTATGCAGGCTGTGGAGAGCAGGAATGCCAGGTCTGACCATTGCTCGTACAGATTCTCCCTGAAGGAGCCTAGCCTGACATTGACCTCACATCATGCTATCCAGCAGCTAAACTTCGCTCTGGAAGGAGAACGATGCCAGGTGGTTTGCACAATGCGTCCAAGAGGAATTGAGTGTTGCACTGGATGCCAGCAGTGTGAGTTTAGGTTTAATAGTGGCAAAATGCACTTCAACTGTCCTGTGTTGGAAATCCAGGGGCCTGGCAGTCTCACACTGTGATGAGGAGCTCCTCAAGTTGCTCATGCCTGCAGTTCGTTAGAAGTGGGACATGTTGGCCATTCTAGGTAGAACCCAATGCTTCAAATCATTGATTCGGGGAGGAGAGGAGGTTGAATGCAAGGCTCTCCAATTACCTTCGTGGCCCTGACTCATGGCTGTGGCAAGTTTCGGCTCAGTGCCTATTATTCCATGACTCTCCAGACCTCTGCATTATTGATTCTGGGAGTGGGTGTGCCCTGAATGCAGAACCAGTCTGAAAGTTTTATGTATGAATGTCACACCTGTGTGAACTTGTGGGGTGTCTCACTAACCCTCTCAAGCAGGATGCTGTTCCTCTGGCTTGGGGACAGTCTCCCTGCTGTGGGCAATAGACCCTCACCATATCCACGGAGCAGACAGTCCTGAGAGCTGTCGCACTGGCCAGCTAAGTAGTGCCCAAAGTTTATGACATGCAGAAAAGTATGAGTAACGACTCTCGCAGCTGTTAAGGGATT
>NW_022974605.1:25698-26946 GCF_012274545.1 Fukomys damarensis
CATTCCTTTTCAGAAGGCTGTATTCAGACTGTAGAGATCAGGAGTTCCCGGCCTGACCACTGTTCATACAAATTCTCCCTGATGGAGCCTAGCATCACAGTGACCTCACATCATGCTAGCGGGCAGCTCAACATCTCTGCATGGAGAACGATGCCAGGTGTTTCGCACAATGCATCCAAGAGGAACTGAATGTTACACTGGATGCCAGCAGTGTGAGTGCAGCTTTCATAGTGGCAAAATGTACCTCAACTGTCCTGTGCTTGAAATCCAGGGGCCTGGCAGTCTCATACTGTGACGAGGAGCTCCTCAAGTTGCTCGTGCCTGCAGTTCATTAGGAGTGGGATATGTCGGCCATTCTAGGAGGAACCCAATGTTTCCAATCATTGACTCAGTTAGGACGGGAGATTCAATGCAAGGCTCTCTAATTACCTTCGTGGCCTTGGCTCATGGCTGTGGCAAGTTACGGCACAGTGCGTATTATTCCATGACTCTCAGACCTCTGCCGTATTGCTTCTGGGAGTGGGTGTGCCCTGAATGCACAACCAGTCTGAAAGTTTTATGTATTAAAATCACACCAGTGTGAACTTTTGGTGTGTCTCACTGGCCTTGTCAAGGAGGAGGCTTTCCCTCTGGCTTGAGGAGAGTCTCTCTGCCGTGGGCAAAAGAGCCTCACTATATCCATGGAGCAGACAGCCATGAGGGCTATCTCACTGGCCAGCTAAGTAGTGCCCAAAGTTTATGACATGCAGAAAGGTATGAGACACGACTCTCGCAGCTGTTAAGGGGTCCTAGTCATTCTGTGCGAGGCAGCTAAGATAGAATGCATGCTCACTGCGACTTGATTGGGTACTCCAACCTTTTGCCATTTGATGTCTAGGCCAAGGCCCTTCTTATTTACTTCCTAGGCCCTGGCCCTCTGTGCACCAGGAGCAGGTAGTGACCAGGGTGCATTCACTGTGTATCCCAGTGGTCCGCATGGTAGCCCTGAGCAGCACCTGCAGGGAGCATATAGACTTGCTGCGTGATGACCAGTACTCGCTGTGTGTGAGCTCTCATTGAGGCCAGCATTTTTCCATGCTAACAATCCATTGACAGGCACATGGTGGCGCCTACGACCAGAGCCAGAGAACAGTTGGCCTACAGGTCTTCAGAAGACTGCTTCCTCCATAGCTGGCAGAGTGATGACCTTTGGATGGCATTGCTGACCACACCTTGAGCAGTCCACTTACGTGAAATTAGGCATTGCAG
>NW_022974605.1:27510-28275 GCF_012274545.1 Fukomys damarensis
CTTTTGCCTACTGAGTCCCTGGGGGTCTCAATGAATGGCAATGCCCTGCTCACTTTTCAACAGGGTTCTGTCCCGAGCGATGCTTTCTCTCTGATTGTATATCCATTCCTTTTCAAAGGGCTGTATGCAGGCTTTGGAGAGCAGGAGTGCCCGGCCTGCCCATTGGTCATACCGATTCTCCCTGATGGATCTTTGCCTGACAGTGACCTCACATCATGCTAGCCAGCAGCTCAACTTCGCTCTGCAAGGAGAACGATGCCAGGTGGTTCTGACAATGCGTCCAAGAGGAACTGAATGTTACACTGGATGCCACCGTGTGAGTGCAGGTTTCATAGTGGCCAAATGAACCTCAACTGTCTTGTCCTCAAAATCCAGGGACCTGGCAGTCTCACACTGTGACGAGGAGCTCCTCAAGTTACTCATGCCTGCAGTTCATTAGGAGTGGCACATGTCAGCCATTCTAGGTAGAACCCATTGCTTCAAATCATTGATTCGGAGGGGAGGGGAGGTTCAATGCAAGCCTCTCCAATTACTTTCGTGGCCCTGCCTCATGGCTGTGGCAAGTTCGCGCTCAGGGTGTATTATTCCATTACTCTCCAGACCTCTGCAGTATTGTTTCTGGGAGTGGGTGTGCCCTGAATGCAGAACCAGTCTGAAAGTTTTATATATGATAGTCACACCTGTGTTAATTTGTGGTGTGTTTCACTGGGATTCTCAAGTACGATGCATTTCCTCTGGTTTGAGACAGTCTCCCTGCTGTGGGCA
>NW_022974606.1:0-577 GCF_012274545.1 Fukomys damarensis
CTCCAACTGCCTCATCTTCTCCTTGACCTGATATGAAGTCTCTGAGCCAGTGCTGCTCAGGTGGGTGGTCACTGGTTTATGTGGCCCAATGCCATGCACGCCTGCACCCTCATGCTTGTGGGATCCTTGGCCCCTGAACTGCTCCCTACTTGATTCATGGATTTGTTGATAGGCAAATTTAACCCTATAGTATAATCTTGGCCAAAGTCTTCTTTGTTATTGCTTTAATTTTTATACACTTATGATTCATAATTATAATTAACTTGTGGAATCATTACATATACATATTACATGTTAATCAATTTTATTTTCCTTTCTCTGCCCAGTCTTACCCCCCCTTTTTTGGTGCTGCAGATCAAAATGGGGACCTTGCACTTGTGAGGCAGCTGGCAGAACCAGTCTTCTCTGTTAAAACCTAGATCCCCTTCTTACCTTCTCAAACTCTATATCCCTTTTTCGTTTCACTTTTCTTTGATGTAGCATTTAAATTTTGAATACTTTTAGATTTTTCTATAAAAGAAACTATTCAATATTTAATCTTTGGGTGTAGTTCATTGCACTTAGTATTATAGTCTCG
>NW_022974606.1:1245-13893 GCF_012274545.1 Fukomys damarensis
ATTTGACAAAATGTCATTTGTTGATTGTTGATATTATTTCTTGTGCAATTGAGTTATTCAAATAGTCCTTCTTCCTGTTCATGTCTTCAAGAACTCTACATATTTTATTTTCCATGCTATTCTGTGTT
The DNA here is from genome assembly GCF_012274545.1 of Fukomys damarensis. Taxonomy (NCBI): domain Eukaryota; kingdom Metazoa; phylum Chordata; class Mammalia; order Rodentia; family Bathyergidae; genus Fukomys; species Fukomys damarensis. The sequence continues at coordinate 1,374 of NW_022974606.1, forward strand.
TCTCATTTAATATCTAGTTTTTTTGTCCATTTTGACTTGGCTTTGGCAGAGAATGTGTGAAATTGGGTCTGGATTTTGTTTTCTGTACTGGCATCATGAGCATTTTCAAGACAATTTTTGAAGATGCTCTCTTTCTCCATTGTATGTTGCTTGACCTTTTGTCTAAAGTCAAGTGGTTAAAGGTGCCTGGGTTTGTTTCTTCATTCTGACTTCTATTGCAATCAACATGTATGTTTTTTTGCCAATACTATGATATATTTATCACTTTAATTGACAAGATAACTTTAAATCTTGAATAATGATTCATCCTGCTTTGCTCTTATGTTCAGGCTTCTTTGGCTACTCTTGGTCTTTTCTGACTTCTGATGAATTGCAGCAGTGTGATTTATAGTTTTGTAAGAAATACTGCAAGTAGTTGGATGGGAATTGCATGAAAAACATCTGTCATCTGTGGTAATATGAACATTTTGACTATATTCACTGGCTGTGCCTATCCAGGAGCAAGGAATATCTATTTTCTAGTGTCTTCAATTTCTCTCTGTTATTTAGATCACTGCAGTTTTTGTTATAGGGGATGTTTATTTTTTTGTTATGATCATTCTCAGGTTTTAAGTTTTTTTTGGAAGCTGTCATTAATGGGATTATAGCCGTGTGCAACCATGTCCGGCTTCTCCTCTATTCTTAGAATTGGAAGTGTTTACAAAAGTTTGAGCAGAACGCGATCTTGAATGTAGTACAGCGTAATTTCTCTCAATAAGTCTAGGGATATAGCTCAGTAGCAAAGTACCTATCCAACATGTTCAAAGTACTGGATTCAGTCACCAACACTGCTTTGAGATAAAAAGCAAGAACAGTTATTTATTTATTGATTGATTGATTGATACTGGGGATTGAACTTGTGTCCGTGTGCTTGTGAAGCAGGCAGCGGCACCACTGAGCTAAATTCCCGGCCCAAGAACAGTAATTTAAAAGCAAATTAAATATATTCACACAATAGAGACCTACTAAAAACATTCACACTTATAGTATCACTAACTGTATAAGAGAAAAGGGCAGTAATCCAGTAGACTATTCTAAAAAGTTAGCATTGATATAAGTAAAATTAATTATAAAATAACATTTAAAAATAAAGATGAAGAAAGAAGTGAGTGAAAATGAGAAGTGAAAGAAGAGAGAGAAAAAAATCAGAGAACAAAAAAGCACATAAAATTAGAAGAATGAAAAGAAAGACATGAAATAATAAAAACACAAACACAGAATAAAATCAAAACAAAATAAAAGACTAAAGGGGTCATAGATTCCTCCTTGTGGTGCTATGTGAACTGGAGAGAAACTCTGGGGACCTATATTTCAGAGTCCACCAGGCGTGGGAGGGGGTCTCAGATTACAGCTGCAGTCCTTTGTAGAACTTCTCAACTCCAGCCAAACAGGGAAGGTTGAGGCTGCCCCTCCTTGCCCACAGCTTGGGCTAAGGCATTTCCCAAGCAGAGCTATACTCACGTCATAGGCCTGATACACCTGCTTTCCTCACCAGGGTGGAACAAGTCATGGTGATGGTGGGAAGAGCTCACCAGCTGCTGAGCCTGTGGTCAGGTTCAGCTTGTGCTCCTTGATCCCTGGACCGGTCCATGGAGCACTGGGGTGCATGGTAGATGCCCAAGGAGACACAGTGTATCCTGTGAGTGCCTCTCTGCAGGCAGGAAGCCACTCAGCCAGAGATCTGCTGTCAGGTGTGGAGTCCCAGGAACCAAGCTCTGCCCATCATAATCTTATCATGTGTGGAACTACTGCTGCAAGAGGAGACACATGGTCCAGCTCCTACTCACAGTGATGAACTGCCACTTTTTTGTGGGGTATGTTGGGGATCGAACTCAGGTCCTTGAGCTTGTGAATCAATGAGCCAAATTCCCGGCCCCCTACCACTTTTGAACCAAAGTGCCTTCCTCTTCTGTTTCACAGACACCTCACACTTCCTATATCTCCCAGTGGATCTGTTTGAGTCACTTTCCTGAGTCCAAAGTATCCCTAATGTAGACACCAACCAAACTACTGAAAAACCACTTGGAAGTTTGAGAGAAGAAACTGCAAGGGCTTCTGATTTCCGAAGAAGCAAGCTCAGACAGTGGGAACATTCACAAGATGGTTCCCTGTGACCATTGTATGAGTTATGCTAGGAAGTGCTAAGAATTCCTTTCCCAGCAACAGCTGGCTGTACTAATCCCAGATGTCCTGTTTGTTCAGTCTGTCTGACTGGTCACGGAGATTGTTGAAATCTTACTCTTTCACCCACGGTCCTTCAAAGGGGTTCTTGCCCTCCCCTGCCAAGCCACCAAGCATTCCTATTGGGCTGCTTGACTTCTCTAATCATGGTAAAAAACTTATATTAGGGGTGTTTCACTGGTCTTTGACTATAATTGTGTTTAACTACACACCTTTTGATTTAGTTCGATCTTACTCAGTAGCAAGTGAGTGGAGTGGCTCTAATCTTCCAACTTTCTATTTCTGCTCAATGCTATATTTACTTCTTTACTTAAATAAAGTAAAAGTTCATACCCAAGTTCAATATAGCAGAATGAGTTGTTCTTTATCTATAGACAACATGATTTATGATATATCCATTGGGTAATTATAAATTTATTTTCTTCTAATGTTAGGATTGCAGCAATCATTATTAATAAGAATACAGATAAAATTAAATGCATAAATTACATGACTAATTCCATTTATGAGGGCAGAAGATACCATTAAATAATTCCCTCATTGTTACATATATTTAACTTTTCCTAAAAAGCTGTGCTCTGTGCTATGGTATTGAGTGACTTCTTTATAATAATTTACATCATAAAAGCCTTCAAAGATAAACTGATATTATTTTGACCTACTAAAAGTAAAGAAGTGAGAAAGAGAAATTTATGTAGCGTTATCCATATGACAATATTGGATAAGTTTAAAAAATGCCATTTTACTTACCTAAATCTTGGTTTCATGAATGGTTATTGATAGCCACATTGGTGGGTAAAATTCTTTCTTGCTCTTCATAAAGTACTTTTGAGAATTATTCCTCCTGCTTGCATTGCTCATGGAATGCTATATAATTCTGCTTTGCATTTTTTTCTAGCCATTTAACTCATATACTTCATCTGTTTTATGGTAAACTCAACAAGAGAGAGAAGCTGTTTCTAATTCATCTTTGATCCAACAAGCATCCCTGAGGCTGTGTTTAGTCCTTTATACAAAAATGATTGAGCTGATCGTTTGTTGTTATTCTCAGAACCAAGTAACTAAAACAGTGTTAGCTCAGCGTATAGTTACTGCTTTGTAAATAACAAAAGGAACAAATCAATATTACCAGGGCCAGATTTTTCTTCCTCAAGTAGCTCATCTAATGTGAGAATTGATTCACTATAAACTTTGGAGGGCTGATGGAGTCTTTACTTATTAGTTATTGCTCCCCAAGTAACTCATCGTAGGGTGTTTACACTGTGCTGATTTTTTACATAATTGGCAAATCTGCTTGACATTCTCATCTTCGGGAAAAAAGATGCTTTCACCCACAGAATATTAGTAAAATGTACTGTCTGATGTGCTTCTAATTTTTTCTGAGTTGTGTGTTTATGCCATTCATGCTTTTCTGACCCTTTACCACGTGGTTTTGAACAGTCTTCCTCAAAAAATTGTTCAGATTTATGGGTTTAACCTGTGACCACAGAGAACCTTTTTGCCACTTGCAAAATAGAACAAATCATACATTCTTAGTCACATAACCTCTGTAGTGTAATATTTTGAGCTAAGGTAGCGGCAGAATCCACATTAACTTTGGAATATGAAATGTTTCATTGCCTTATCATTTTTTCTCTTCCTGTGATTTGAAAGATTGTAGTTGTCTTGCTGTAATTTAAAGAAGAATTAGTACGTATTTATTATACATGACACATAATACTAGAAAGTAAGGATTCAAAGAAGAAAAAACACAGTCATTGTCTTTAATAGAAAATATATCACAGGATTTAATGGCACTTTAGAATCAGATACTCGGTGTTTAAATCTTTCATTGTACTTGTAAGACTTTATTGAAATATAACCAACATACAAAACATGCAAAATTTGAGACACAGAATTTGATAAGTTTTGAAACGGGTATATTCCCACCACACTATCACTACTATAAAGATGATAGACATAGACTTATTCATCACTTTCAAAAAGTGTATTCTTTCTCCGTATGTAACTTTACATAGAAGAAAAAAGTTCACTTGCTTTTTGACACTATTCATGCTTGAGGACTTCCTATTAATGAAATCATGTAGTATGCATTATTTTTGTTTGATTCCTTTCAGTAAATAATTATTTTTATATTCACCAATGTCATGGGATCAATGATTCATTCCATCTTTATGGCCATTCACCTATTAGTAGAAAGTAGGGTGATTTCACATTTTGAACTATTATGAGCTATTATGAATCAAGCTGCTATGAGTATCTGCGTACATGCATTTTAATAGATTTTTCTTTTATTTCTCTTGACTCTATTTCGGGGTGGAATCCTGGGGTGAAAGAGAAAGGTTAAGTTTAACTTTTGAACAAACTGCCAAATGGCTTTCCAAACTGCCGATATGCAGCAAAGAACTGTATGAATTCCCGTTCCTCTACATCTTCATGTATTTGGAAGGCCAGGCCTTTCAACTTCAGCCATTGAAATAACTGCAGCAGTATCTCATTGTGGCTTTCATTCGCATTTCCATAAAAACTGAAGATATTGAACATATTCCACATGCCTACATTTTAAGAAATTTTCTTTCCTTGGGCGCCATCTCTTTTTAAATTTTCTAGCAGTGTTTTCTAAAGAGCAAAAATTAAATTTAATGAAGCTCATTTTCTTTGGATTTAACGTTTTATGAATTTCTTTCATGGTCTTCTTTTGGGGTAGAAGTAATCTTCCCTGCATTAAGGTCACAAAGAATTTCTTGTAAAAGTTTTAAATTTTTAGGTTTTATATTTAAATCTGTGGAATATTTTGAATTAATTCTCATATGGGGCTGCCGTTCACTTTTGCATGGAGATAGACAGTTGTAATTTCTTTGGATTTAACGTTTTATGAATTTCTTTCATGGTCTTCTTTTGGGGTAGAAGTAATCTTCCCTGCATTAAGGTCACAAAGAATTTCTTGTAAAAGTTTTAAATTTTTAGGTTTTATATTTAAATCTGTGGAATATTTTGAATTAATTCTCATATGGGGCTGCCGTTCACTTTTGCATGGAGATAGACAGTTGTAATGGCACAATTTGCTGAGAGAAATATTTTTATTCATTATATCTCCATGGAGCATTTGTTGGAAATCATTTAACCAGACATGTAGGTTTTCCTCCCCTCTGGGAATTCTATTCTGTTCCGTTGATCTATGTTTTTACTCTTATAGCAATACCACTCTGTATCTTTGTAATGCGACTTGAAATCAGGTGGTGTAAATCTTCTAACTTTGCGTTATTTTGGAGGGGATAATTTTTTTACTAGGTGGCAAATAATGATGCAGCTGTGATTGTCAGAAACCATAGTAAGAATGGAGAACAGGCAAAATCCTTGGTTCTTACCTACTACCCATTAAAAGTATGTTATTTTTTCTTCTGAGAGAGCCAGGGACTTACAAGCCATTTTTGCTATGAATCATAACTCTTCACTTGGGCCAAGATATGCCCAATATTGGTAACTAAAAGCAGAACAAGGCTTGACTTTAACTTTGTATCATTTGTTACTGTTAATCTTGAGTCAAATCACTTCTCAGCGTTGCACAGCATTATATTGGTTATGCAGGGATTTATTAGGAGTTAGCCAAACATTGTTGAATACCACTGAATTTGCAAGATCTCTACCCACTTCAAGACTGAAAACACTAAGATGAGACATTACAGAGACATGCAGCTACACCCAAACACCTGGAGCCACTGACCTAAACCTCTGTTCACCTAGATTTCGGGAAAGATCAAGCCCAAAGGACTGAGATCATCACAGATAAAGACAATCTTTTCCTGGGAAGGAAACCATCCCTCAATTATAGGGAGTCCAGAACTATGACACCAGGACAAACACAGTGATCAACCAAACCCCAGCCCACCAGCTAGTCTTTGAAAGCTGGCTCTCCCTTTGCAGATGGGCCAGCCTAAGCCTTTTATCAGAGCATGCCCCTTCCTGCCATCTGAGCTGGTGTCACTTTCTAATTAGTTTCTACAAATCTGTTTTTTAGTTTTTATTTCCATTTCTACTAAAGCAAGGACCCAAGCTAGCTGGTAGCAATATTATATTATGGATTTTACCATGATAGAGCATATAAGTGTGTGTGTGTGTGTGTGTGTGTGTGTGTGTGTGTGCGCGCGCGCGCGCGCGTGGGCACGTGTGAGGGTGATTTGAGCTTTATATTTTTCAGAGATGCAGTTAAGCCATTTGGAAACAGTTGATTCTAAGTTAACATTCAAACTTTGTTACACAGGGTCAGAGCAGCTTTTAACCTGGGACTACATTTTTGCCAATACAAAGGCAATATTTTTCTTATTATTCTTCCCAATACTGTTTGTAGTGAACTGTGAATCTTTCTTCTGTTGTGGTAAGAACATGAAGTCCTCCAATCCTGCATGTATTCAAGAGATTGTTCCCACTGTCTTCTTCGCATGGCTTTCTTCAAGCTCTTGTACTTTCTTCATATGTATGTACCAATCAATATTCCGGTGATAACTTGAGAAAGACTCCCTAGGAGCTACAAGGGCTTCATGTAAATCCTTTTCCTCAGTATTACCTGTCCCTGTGAATCCTGGTGTGTTTGGCCTCTTCAGACTTCCAGGTTTGTCTTCTAAACTCAGTGAGGTTGTTGAGTTCTACCTGGTGTTTCTTTTTCTCTATGCTGTTCATTGGAAACTGTCTGCAGTCTAAATTGGAGTGATTTTTGGTCTCTATTTTTTGGTCTTGATTTTTGGTCCAAAATATCAATGATCATTATATTATTTTGGCTGTTTCCTCACATCTGGTAATAGTTGTTTTGCATATTTTCTCTAGTGTTACAGCTAGTTTTGAGGGAAAACCAATGCATGAAATTATATAGAATGTATGCTGCATGAAAAGATGTAGGAGGAGCTAATGCTGAAAAAGCAGCAAGAAAAAAATTAGTAAAGAATTTTCACTGCAAATTGTGAGATTTTCTTAAGGTTTTGTGAACAGAGGAAGTTTATCATCTACATAGTTTTAGAGACGGTATCTCTGGTATTGTAGGATACACTCATTAATGAAGTAGCAGGAGGTGTCTGAAGACAGCTGGTCATTTTAGAGATTTTGCCAATACTCTAAGTCTCGGTTACTAATATTATGTAACAGTGAAAATGGGAATAAGACAGTAGATGCAACCAACTGTACAGAAAGATAAAATATAAAATAAGGAGTAAACAGAGAGAGTCAAGGACATGGTATTTAAAACTTCGTTTTAGGGAAAGAAATCTGTAGAACTTTGAGTAAAAACTGGACTTTTGAGTATAAATTAATTTATAGGTTTTCCTTTAATCTATTATATTGGCACTTCTAAATTTCATTTGTATTTCATAGAAGCCAAAACAGATTTCCACAGTTCTGAAGTACTTCAAATTTCCTATAGAAAAGATTAACACAAATGGTGATCTTAAAGAGCTTACACATCGGTATGGAAATACAATTGTTTTCGCCTTTTTTTTTTTTTTTTGATAGGATCACACTACATAGTTCAAGCTGGCCTTGAACTCACTATGTAGCCCAGATTGGCCTCAAATTCATGGTGATCCTCCTGTCTAAGCCTCCTGAATGCTGGCATTCCAGGAGTGCTTTTGTTTTCCATTTTTTAAATGAAAAATATGTCTGTGATATTTATCCTTCTAAATTAATTAAGATGATTGGATCCTTAGAGATCTGCAGGCAGTCATGCCTAGAGCTCATTTTGTAAACAAGACACGTGTTCAGAGGGACCAAAAGCCTACAAGGCTTTAGGCAACTGATTTGTACACAGGGAAAAACAGCTTGGCTGCTCAAAGTCAGATTGACGCCAGTGTAAAGGAAGTTACATGGAAGCCCTGAGTTAATTTTATAGCAAACTGTGTGAAGGTTTTTATTTTTATTTCTATTGCTATTTTATATTTATAGTTATTCTGTACTTACTTGCTATTTTATTGTATTGAGACTTCTTTTCTTCTATTTTCTAATTTCTCTTATTTTCTTTTGGTGTTTGTTACTTTATTAGTAGTAATTGATTATTGCCTGATAAATTTCAAGGACGTTGCATTTGACCTGCCCGCTCTTTTAGTATTTCATCTCTCCTATTTTTGACTCTCTTCCCTCCTTATTCTTTGTTCTCCTCTCTTTCTCATTATCTTGCTTTCTTGACTTCCACTTTCCCTTCTCCACCTACTGCATAACTGCATTAGAAAATTAGAATTAACCAGGTCTATGAATTAAACAATGCCACTCAGGGGCATGTGAGGAAAATCTTTCACAACATTGGGCTTAGTGAATCAAAACAAAATCACCTACAGATACATTAACCAGAACTAAAAATCTATAGCGTCCTTCAATCTCTAATTACAATTACAGCCATCTGAGTACTTTCTTCTGCCTGTACACATACTCTCTCATGCAACATTATCCCTTTACCACAGGTATACAAACCATTCCAAGGAAGTTTGACTTCCTCTATATATTAAATATTGCCGTTTCTTTTTACCTCCTTCTTGTCTCATTGACATATGCCATTTTTCCCCTTTCTCTCCTCTTTTACTCATAACCCACATCCCAGATGATACACAGGTAGCAGCATATAGCAAAGAAGTATATTTATAAAGATAAGCCCATTAGGGTTGCAATCGACCTTTCAACACAAACTTTAAAGGGCAGGAGAGTTTGGAGTGAAATATTTCAAGACAAAAAACAAACAAAAATAAACAAAAAAGAACCTTTCTAACTGAAATAATGTATCCTACTAAACCATTATTCAAAATTGATGAAAAATAGTAATGACATTCCATGACATAAAATATCCTTTTTATTGAGTTTATTGGTACTTCTTAAGTATACAGTACAGTTAATTGAAATAAGTGACAGGATCCAACTCAACTGAATTCAATAGGTTTAAGTAGTAAACAATGCTTCTGGGCAAATGAAGCCTGGAAAACAGCACTGCAATAAAGGACCTAACCAAAGAGATCCTTATATCAACAAAAACTCTAATCTACTTGACTTCTAACCTCAACACACAGAAAACATGGGAACGTTAAAAAATCAAGGGAAAAAAATGTTCCCAAAGACTCCCAACTCTCACACACAGATTCAAGGTGCACCAGTGTACAGCAAAGCAAACACCAGAAACAGCTGAGCCACACAAAATCATTAAAGAGGATGTAAATAAAATTGGTGAATTCAAGGAGGGCATAGCGCAAAACATATTGGAATTATCAATACAACATGACAAACATAGTTATGGGAGAAACAAAAGCTAGAAGAGCTAACTAAAACAGTTAAAAACACGAGTATCAAATTTACCAAAGAAATAGACTAAGAAGAGGAGCCAAGCAGAAATTCTGCTGATAAAGAATTTTATGGAATTTATAATTATCAGAAATTGCTGATATGAAGATAAAGTTTCAGAAATCAAGGACTACATGGAAATATGTGATGCTTTACTCAGAGAAACTTTGAAGAATAAGAACAATAAAAATTCACCCAAAAGCCTCTGGATGATGCTAAGAAGTCTAACCAAAGGCTAATTGGAATTAGAGACAAATTAGAAGACCGCACCCGTCGAATAAAAATCTTGCTCACAAAAATCATAGCAGAAAGCTTTTTAAGTATGGTGAAAGAATCCAAATACAGATAAGCAAAGCTTATATAATTCCAAATAATTATGATGAAAAAAGAAGCTCCAGATAATGTATCATGATAAAACGTTCTGAAAGTCCAACAAAAAGACATAATGTTAAAAGATGCCAGAAAAATAGCAAAGAAGTATATTTATAAAGATAAGCCCATTAGGGTTGCAATCGACCTTTCAACACAAACTTTAAAGGGCAGGAGAGTTTGGAGTGAAATATTTCAAGACAAAAAACAAACAAAAATAAACAAAAAAGAACCTTTCTAACTGAAATAATGTATCCTACTAAACCATTATTCAAAATTGATGAAAAATAGTAATGACATTCCATGACATAAAATATCCTTTTTATTGAGTTTATTGAGGTATCTTGTCTTTACATGACAGGTATTGGTTCTCATTTTTTTCCCCATACACCTGCCCTCCCTTCACCCCCGCCACCCTCCCCTGTTTACAAAGACTTGGTTTCCACTTTTTCCTTTTCTCATAATTTTTCTTCCCTTATTTCCTTTCCCCTACCCTTCCCACTTCCATTACATCTTAAGAGACATGTAACACCAAACTAGCACTGTAAAAATACTCAAAATATCCTTGATAGAGTCAATGAAGCTAACAAAGCAAAAACTTCAGATAGAAAGAATACATTGAGAAGAAAAATAAGTAAAACATTGGAATCAGCAACATAAAAAGAATGCAATAAGAGCAATAAGTCAATACCTTTCAGTAGTAACTAACAGTGTAACAGTGCTCAATTCCCCTAATGAAAGACGCAGATTGGCAGACTGGATCATAAAATAAAACTTAGTGGTTTCATGCATTCATGAGACTCATTTAATAAAAAAAAGTTATAGACTAAAAACAAAAGGATAGAAAACAATATTCCACTAACTCAAACCCAAAAGCAAGGAATGGGAGCAATTTTATTCTCACAGCAAGCAAATTTAAACTAAAACTGATCAGAAGAGATGAAGAAAGTCACTACATATTAAGTGGAAAATTCAAAAGGAAGAGTAACAATAACAATTAGAAATATGCATGCACCAAATATTGGGGTACCTATCAAGCACCAACACAAATATAGTGGGTAAGTTTGATTCTCCAGTTTTACAAATAGATCAGCAAAACAAAAATTAATAAATATCAGAGCTGAAACATGCTTTTGGACAAATGAATTTAACAGATACCTAAAGAGTGTTTGATCTTACTAAAACAGAGTACATTCCTTTCAGCTGTGCCCAGAACGTTCTCCAAATTAGAGCACATACTAGTCCATGAAACCTGCTTAAACACAAAAGAAACAAAATCATTCAATATATGCTGTCAGATCATACCTTACTGAAACTAGAAATCGATCACAAAACATATCAATGACACTTTATAAACACCTGAATAATAAGTCACACACTCCTGAACATTCAATATGTTAGAAAAGAAATGAAGAAATTAAACAAATCCTAGAATTAAATGATAATGCCAGTACAATGTACCAGAGCTTATGAGACAAAAAGAAAGCAGTCACAAGAGGGAAATTTATTGCTGCAAGTGCTCACATTAGACAAACCAAGTGCACTCAAATATATAATCTAATGATGCAACTACCAATGTTTTTTTAAAAATAGAGAAACAGGAACAGTCCAAACTTAAACTTAGCACGAGGAGGAAAACCATAAAGATAAGAGTAGAACTCAATAAATTTGAAGATTTAAAAATGCAAAGAATCATACAATTGAAGAGCTCATTCTTCGAAAGAACAAAATAGAAGTTTAGCTCAACTTACCAAAAGAAGGAAAGACCTACTTCAAAGCAATTACAAATAAAAGGCAAAATACATTGGAATCAGCAACATAAAAAGAATGCAATAAGAGCAATAAGTCAATACCTTTCAGTAGTAACTAACAGTGTAACAGTGCTCAATTCCCCTAATGAAAGACGCAGATTGGCAGACTGGATCATAAAATAAAACTTAGTGGTTTCATGCATTCATGAGACTCATTTAATAAAAAAAAGTTATAGACTAAAAACAAAAGGATAGAAAACAATATTCCACTAACTCAAACCCAAAAGCAAGGAATGGGAGCAATTTTATTCTCACAGCAAGCAAATTTAAACTAAAACTGATCAGAAGAGATGAAGAAAGTCACTACATATTAAGTGGAAAATTCAAAAGGAAGAGTAACAATAACAATTAGAAATATGCATGCACCAAATATTGGGGTACCTATCAAGCACCAACACAAATATAGTGGGTAAGTTTGATTCTCCAGTTTTACAAATAGATCAGCAAAACAAAAATTAATAAATATCAGAGCTGAAACATGCTTTTGGACAAATGAATTTAACAGATACCTAAAGAGTGTTTGATCTTACTAAAACAGAGTACATTCCTTTCAGCTGTGCCCAGAACGTTCTCCAAATTAGAGCACATACTAGTCCATGAAACCTGCTTAAACACAAAAGAAACAAAATCATTCAATATATGCTGTCAGATCATACCTTACTGAAACTAGAAATCGATCACAAAACATATCAATGACACTTTATAAACACCTGAATAATAAGTCACACACTCCTGAACATTCAATATGTTAGAAAAGAAATGAAGAAATTAAACAAATCCTAGAATTAAATGATAATGCCAGTACAATGTACCAG
>NW_022974607.1:0-7719 GCF_012274545.1 Fukomys damarensis
ATTTGATTTTTCTATCTTAAAAACAATTAAAAAAAGGCATAGTGGCATATGTCGGTAAAGACAGCATCAGGAAGCTCTGACAGGAGGCCTGCTGTGAGTTCAAGGCCAGCCTGAATGACACAGTGAGACCTTGCCTCAAAAGCCAAACAAAGCAATTCAATTTAATAATGGGAAGCATATCCTGAAAACCAGAACATTTCAAAGAGAACCTCCTGTCAAGCCCACTTTGTATCTCCACGTGGGTGACATTGTAAAACAAGCATGGAAAGCCACAGGAGAGACTCACAGGCAAAATCCTGTCTGGTGTGCATTATTTCTATCTGGCTTCAGAATACTTAACTCTACTTTGCATTCCCCAACAGGGATAATATTTTTTAAAGTACAGACTGAAATGAACAATTTTAAACTATAAGAGGTTTTTATGAGTGTGTGTTTGTGATATATCACACTTGTTTTGGGGAACTGGTACATATGTTATCATTTCTTGATCACTTTTGTTCCTTTACCCCCTGCTCCCCATTTCCCTTTGCTGATTAAACTGATTCTTGGGAGTGCACTTGTTATAATTCAGCATTCAGTATTTCTAATCAGAGAAGTCATTTTAGTGTTAAAATACTTGTCAAGCTAAGAAATTTCAGTGTCTCACAATGAGTACAAGTAACATTGTAGAAGCCGCTTCTTTTATGTAAACAAGGGCTGAGGGGAAAAATCTAATGTTTTAAGTAAAAATTTTATTGATAGGAAAAATGGCTGAAAATAGAAAAATAAGTTCATGTTATATTGAAACAATAATACACACGTATTAGACACTGCACGCACCTCTTTCCAAATTAAGAACTTTAGGAAAGTGTAAAAAGCCTCATTAAAAAGGGCACCGTAAGAACTTTTATTTATTACATTTCTACCATGTTCCAAATTCTTATTTATACACTTTCTGGACAGATGTGGCTCACTGCTGGCTCTGTCCAGAATATCCTCATACACTTTGGCATGGGTGGCTTCTCCTCCTTAATTTGGCAACAGTTCCCTCTCTTTCCTATCCTACCTACAAACCCCCTCAAAATTCTCTAACCTCCCTAGGCAATGCAGCAGCTTCTTATCACTAAGTGATTAGGCCTTTCCCACAATGGTTCTCTTAGAATAAATTTTCATTATTTACACTTTCATCACTAAAGGAATGGCTGCTGTACAGGGGGTGAATTCCACATTCAATATTGGTTTCTGCTTTTTAAAATGTAATGAAATCAAGTTGCGATTATAATCCCATGTATTGACAACTCCTCAATCTCCTCCTTCTCCTCAAATGCTCCTTGCAGAACTACAATTGTTGGGTTAGTTATTTTTCTCTCCTGTTGAGACAAAATACTTGACACCCAGCTTCTACAGTTAGAGGGGAAAGGGTTCATTTGGCTCACAGTCTGTAGAAGTCACAGTCTATAGTTGGCAGGCTCCAAGGCAGGGGTGGCAAACAGGCATCACAAAAGAGAAACAATGGGGCAGCCACAAGGTAACAAAGGCAACAAGGGACCTTCACCCATCTTCTCCCTCTTTTATCCCATTCAGACTCCAGGAATTACGGCAGCGCCACCCACTCATGGGTAGTGCTTTGGTAATCACATGGCGCTGATCCCAACATCACACATTCCAGATTCTGCTACTTCTGACTGAATGAGTTTTGGGGGGACATCCAGACTCCAACCATAACAGCTGGCAATCCAAATACAGTAACACTTTCAGGTCTCCCTCATTAAATTTTCAAGTTACAAGCTGTACAAATTGTGATTTAAACATTTTCTCTGAATTTCATCGGCCAGAGGCTGACCAAGAATAATAATTTAGCTTTTAGATCAACTTAATTTCAGAATCCAAGCTGATTGCTTGTGACATCTAAGACTTAATTTTTAACTGCACTGGCTTCTTTAAATGAATCTTACAGGTTAGCCAAAATGTACTATGTAGAAGTAACATACATAGACTTCATTCATTCCTTCATCTATTGGATGAGGGATTAAACTCAGGGGCTTCAAACAGATACAACCCTAATCTTCTTCATGTTTTTTGCAAGAGTTAATTGCTAAGTTGTCTAGGGTTTGACAATGTAATCGTGCTGCTTCAGTCTCCCAGAGTGCTGGGATTTTAGACATACATCAGTTTTTCAGAGAGATTATTTTATTGCGTGTGGTTTTAAAAATATAAGGAAATGATTTCTTACAGGCATATGCAGAGGTGAGATAGTAAAGTACAATTATTCTCCTCTATATTTAAATCTCATTTAATGCTTACTAAAAAAATTATAAAAAATAGACAGTACCTCTGAATCCCAAGATGATTCATCATCTTTTCTTAATCCCAGTGGCAACAACACATCTATAAAATGTAGCCACAGACACATTAAGGAAAACATTTACTACTGTGAATTTTAAATACATGTACAAATCCGTCTGCTTTCATGAATGTTTCAATGAGATCAAAGTAACAGTGAGAAAGAATTTCAGAGGGTTGCAGCAGTTAGGGGAAGAAGTTGGTGGTAGGAAAACAAACAAACAAAAAAAAGAAATGGGCATCGTGTTTTGGATCTACACACTTTTAAAGTAACAGGATATAAACAAGACACTCAGAAATATTCACTAACTTACCACTTTTATACTTTTTGCACCCTCTGCCTTCACCCTCTGCTGCTTTTCTAAACAGTGATGCTGTTGATTCTTCCTATATAGATAAAGAAAAATAATGGATCATCAAAAAACCCACATAGAAATAACAAAGCAAAAGAACAACACAGACTTAGACATTTGCCCACCCACCCAGGCAGTCAGTAAAATGGAAAAAAAAAAAATCAAACAAATCAATTAAATCACTGGGGTTCCACTGGAGAAGTTAGAACTGAAAACACATTCTGCTCTATGTGCAAACAGGTGCAGAGATATATGAAAACAAGAACAGAAAAAGTGTATTTCATTGATTCTACAGCTGGGGCCCAAATCAAGGAACAGTCAGTTCTACCCAGGAAGCTCAGGAAAAGCCACATGCCTTTGGTCCTATTTTGAAAGAGAGAGGAAGTGAGCATGAAGACCACTCCACACTGGGCAGCATGAATAACATGAAACAACACGATGAGGCACGAAACAACAGAGCAAGTGAGGGATGCCCAAGTAATGGGACAAAACTGAAATACAGTTCCTCAAATGGATGGACAGATAAGACAGGAGCATCAGGGGCCAACCACACAACAGTCTTATCAGGCTAGAATGGGAACCTTGCCCTCTGTAATGGTGCCCCCATATTCATCAGAAAAGGCCACCTTGGCAGCAGTATAAGCTAGATGAGCATGATGGGGGAGGGAGGAGAAGAAAAGAGTATTATTTCAAAATGATGCATAAGAAAATGAATGCAGATGTGAAAAGTCTGTGAGCACGTAGGAAACACAGAATGTGAAAGGCTGGGTGGATGATCAGGCAGATGGCTAAAGCCCAGGTCTTCAGAGATTCAGTGTCATTTAGTAATAGCCAGGCAATAGTCAAGGTCAAGTTCTTCATGGCGGAACATCAAATTTGAGGGCCCCAGAGGACTTAGAAGACAGGACTGAGGATTACATTTGGAGAAGTAGTAGATGACCTTATTCAGGAAAGCATAGGGGTTCAGGAGGATATGTATTTGTAAAACACATTAAACTGTAATAACGCTATCCTACACAGAAGTCTGAAACTCTTGAAATGAAAGCAAAGAAGCAAAAATTGGGGGATTTAAGCTTTCCATTGTATACATCAACATTTGGTTCAAGGAGGTAAACATATACTGTTATTCATATATGCAAATATTTATTTCTGTAATATGCTAATATGAATTTTTAAATTTAATGAAGAGGTTTAATTGTAAAATACCAATTTAAACTTTTGCAAAAAGATTCCTGTTTAAAAGCCAATCTCGCAAGTTTTCAATGTAAGTCAGGCATGGTGATGTGCACCTGTGGTCCAGCCATGTGAGAGGCTCAGGTGGTATGAGCACTTCAACTCAGGAATGTGAAGGCCACCTGGCAAGCATGAAGAGGCCCCATCTCATAAAAGAAAAGCAGGGAGATGGGGATTTAGCTTAGTGATACTGCTCCTGCCTTGCATGTGCAAGGTCCTGAGTTCAATCTCTGAAAAAAAAAAAAAAAAAAAAAAAGAAATTGTAGAAGGGAAATGCTGATGTGTTTAGAGAATTAGGCATTTTTAAGAAAGAAATGTAAAACCCTATTTTAAAAATTCATGTTGTTTTTCTGTTCCACTATAAACAGCATATGTCAACAGCTCTGATTTCCTATTCATATTATATGGGATGGTAGTTAAAAATTAAAGAAAGGTTGCAACACATTGTGCCACATGCCAGTAATCCCAGCACACTCAAGAGGCTGAGATAGATTACTGTGAATGCGAGGCCAACCTGGGCTACATAAGGAGCTGTAAATTAGCCTGAACTACATAGCGAGATCCTGTCTCAAAAACCAAAAATCCAAGAAAGAATCTAGTATAAAAATATAAAACCATCATTTTCAAGATTGAAGATTTCTAATTCTTCAAATACTTTTCAAATACTCTTCAAATACCTGTCAATCAGAACTCAACATTCATATGAAGAAGGGGCTAAACTAGCTCATCAGTAGGATTACTGAGTTATAAAATGAGAAAATTTAAGTGGAAGGCTTAATAACTATAAATATTTAGGATAGAGTGTATCAAAGCCATTCATTACTTGCCTAGCATGTGGTGGACTTGATCCTAAGCACAAAAGTGGGAAAATCAAATCCCAAAAAGCTATGACTACTGAAATGAATAATGCTTCTTTAGAATAACATTAAATATCCCCATTACTGAAGGTATTTTAAAAATTTTAAAAGAATCATATTTAAGAGATAATTAGCAATCTTTTTTTTGCTGGTGGTTCTATCATAATGGGTAGTTTATTTTAGCCAAAAAAAATCACAAATTGTGATTTCATTATTTGATGGATCCATATGCATGTCCACTACATGAAGAGATTATTAGAAGATAAATCAGAATCATTCCAGAAATAAATTTCATCAACATTTTTCCCTTTAAGAAAGATACAGCTTGCAGTTTGTCATAGCTATATCTTGGAAACAACCTAAATACTGATCAACTAATGAATGGGTAAAGATGTGGGTTTTCATATATACATACAATGGAGTACTATTCTGCCATAAAGAAGGATGGGCTTCTGACATTTATAGCTCAATGTATAGACCTTGACACCATACGATCAGGTGAAATAAATTGGACACACATGTTTAAATTACACACTGTTTTTCTGCTGTGAGAAAACAAAAGTGGAAATAAGAACTAAAATGTATAACAGACTATTAGGAAATGTGAAGAAATATTCAAATGGGAATGGAAACAAGTGAGGGGGGAGGCAGAAAGGAAGCAACAAGCAAAAACGTGCAAAAAATGGAAACAAAGATTTGTATATAGGGAGAGAAGGGGTCTTGAGGTGGAGGGAATGGGAAAAAGTGGTAGGATGTACAGTGTGCAGGAGTGTGCACATTCCCTATGATGATTGTTATCATTATATGTGCATGAAGTGCACAATAAATGTTTAGCTATAAAAAAGTGGTGCTGCTTAAATGTATTTTCTCATATAATGGATAAAGATTAAAAATATACATTAAAAATAAATATTGAGGGCTAGGTGGAGCTCAATGGTAGAGTGCTTTCCTATCATGCAGGAAGTCCTGGGATCGCCAAAGTTAGGGAGTGGTACAAGACTCTCAATTACATAACTGGGAATTTTAATTTATGAAATAATTAAATACAGTGCTTATTTATTTTCTCTTTGTTCTCAAGAATATTTGCCAAGACACATACACCAAGCACTGAATTAAACAACAACAACAAAAAAAAACACATAAGAATGAGTCAACTATTAATAATTCATAATAATTTTAGTAAGGTTTAAAATGCATTTCATTTTGCATTATCTATCGTAGCAGACAGCTCTATCCAGGGTTAGCAGGCCATCAGTGGCACAAGCTTCTTGTCCCTCTATAGTTCAGCTGTGTTACCTTAGGAGTCTGAACGAAGCTTTATGTGACTCACATGGGCGTGTCAGGTAGCAGAGTTGGGCTAGTGCTGCTCCTTTGCTAATGGCTGCTACCAATGCTTAAGTCCTAGTCCATGAAGCAGCAGGGCTTGGCCGAGTTCACTTCTAGCCAAGGTCATCTAACTCCAACTAAATTCTTCCTCCCCACATTCACCATTTGTTCTCCTCAGGAAAGATACGCCGGTGCCCCTGCCTGCCATGCTTGTCATCAGCAGGTGTCCTGAGACCTGCCCAGGTCCCTCCTTCCCACTCTCATAATGAATAAAAACATGATGTCTTTGTTGCCTTTGGTCTTTGCTGCCCAGGGCATCTTAGATCAGCCCAAGACCCATATAAAGCATCACCCAGCCAGCCCCTGCCCCATTGCTCTCACCATTGTCTGAGACAGCCTCCTAGCTCATCCTCTGCACCTTGTCCCCCTAATAAAAGCCTAGTTTTGGGTGTTTGTATCTCTGGCTCAATTCTCATCCTCTCAAATATAATTTAGGCCATACTTTTAGAATTTTAATAGACTTGACTATTACAAAAATCATGCATACATAAAACTCTATTATGTAGAAATCCATTGATTGACATTAAAAATATTGCTTCTTAATATAAAATACCTTATACCAAGTGTTCAGGGTATCATAAACATATTTCCTAATCTCTAATAGCTCACAGTAATGCAAGAGATTTAACATGAGTATTTTGAAAACTTTGAAATATAAAAATAAAACTTCTGAAACTTGAAATGTTAGAATGAGACACGAGGATACTTATTGGGTATTTTTAAAAATTATAATATAAAAAATTTCTTAAAGCATTACTATATGGTTATTGGGAATATCTAGTCCCAGAATTGGTTATTATTTTGGGTAAAACACGAATTCTTCAATCAGGTCAAGAACTTTAAATACAGTGCACTCTTAATGGAAGCATGACTTAGAAAACACAGTGCAGTCAGATATGTTGGCAGTTAATTGCCAGCTTGGGGAATTTAGTGAGACCTTGACTTAGATAGATAGATAGATGATAGATAGATAGATAGATAGATAGATAGATAGATAGATAGATGATACATGCATACATACATACATACATACAGGACTGAGGATGTAGCTAATTAGAAAGGCTCTATAATCCACTCCCAGAAACAAAACAACAAAAACAACAAAAAACTGTAATTCTTTAGTAATACTGTAAGACCTAAAGTCTCACTTCCACTCCACGGAGTGTGAATAGCCGAAAGGCCTCCACGATGCTGGGCCCTAACACCCAGCGAGGCTCCGGGAACACGACAGAGAACCAAGAAACCCAGGAAGGAACACACCAGGCTAGATGGTAAAAGACCTTTATTAGCCTGGCCAGACGGCACTCCCAGAGCCAGGTGGCTCAGAGAGGCAACTGCTCAGGGGCTGAGGTACTTTTTTTAAGGTTTTACTAAACAAAGAGTCAGGGAATTCACAGAACAAGACTGCAAACACATTGCTTATCTTATGCAGGAAATGTTCTAGGGTCACCTTTTGTCAAACCATTTGCCCCTGGGCGGGCTGTTAACCAAGGTAGCAATTAGCATATGAAGAAGCACAGTCTGGCCTATTAGCATGGAGTCACTTTAGCCTATTCAAGTCTTACAAT
>NW_022974607.1:7729-26523 GCF_012274545.1 Fukomys damarensis
AATACAAATTTTAAGAAACAGATTTAAAATTCCTAAATTTAAACAATTTCTAGTATAATTTTAGTCTAAAAACAGAGCCAAGAATAAAGCTCTCATAAACTGTTATGATACTAAAATAAAAACTATTTAAAAGAAAAAATATATTTTATGTGCTGTAAGTTTTGAAAATAAAGGCACAAAATTTCCATGATAATTATAAAGACTAATAGGATCCATTTTTACATTTATTTAGGCAGAGAATTATAAAAGTCATGGTAGTTCAGATTTAAAAGTCATCGTAAGGTACACTTATCCATATAATCCTTCACCATATTTTCTATTTCCTCTATTGTGAGAAAGTTTTGCCTAATACAATTTTCCTGTCACTATGTATTTTGTAGCCCATTACTTTGTTTCAGTCCCTGATACCTCAGAGAACTTACCAGTTATTTACCAAAGGTGAAGAAAAAAATCTCATGTAAAATCATGGTAGGTAGAGCATTGCTAAATTTGAAGACTAAGTAGTATACAAAGCAAAACTATGAGTAAGAAAATTAAGTTTCCAAAAGAGTACTTTACCATGTCATCAAAATTATCATCATCCCCCGTTGATGAGTCAAAAGGATCACGTTTGTTAGAAAACCTTTAAGGCAAAAATATAAAACAAAAGCAGGTGAGTTTTGTCCTTAAAAACTGGTTATCTGTACACGAATGTTTCTTGGTTGATACAATTCAAATTTAACCTCAGTTTTTATGAAGGTTTTAGTTACTGTTTTCTGTCTCCTTTCAATTTATGAAATGGTCAGTGAATATTCCCTTTCTCTCACACATCAGAAAGAGACAGCCAACAGACTAGCAGGGCCTGAAAATAATTTGTTGTTACAAATTTTCTGACCTGAAGGCTGAACTGAAAATTCCAACCAATGGTTGACATGTGTTGTTACCTGGACTGAGCAAACCTGTGAATCTTAAGGTAGATAGAATGATATACTGTGCCCTTTCCATAGTCTCTCCCTGTTCCAACAACTAAGCTGATGTGATGATTTACATTGAAAATGTCTGCTGCAATTCTTCTGTGTAGAAGGTGTATGGGTTATGAAGAGCTATGCTCATCAGGTCACTCATCCATGTGCAAGTTCAATAGCTGAACTTGCTCTCAGGAGGTGGGGGCTGTTGGAGACAGGTCACTAGGCCATGAGTTGGAAAGGCATATTCCTGTCCCTGGCTCTTCTGCCCTCTACCTGCTTTCTTGAAAATTATACTATGCATATTATCAGATCACAGTGCAATAAAACTAGAAATCAATAGCAAAAGAAACCACAAGAATTAGGCAAACATATAGAAATTAAATAACACTTTTGAATAATAAGTCACACAGGAAATTAAGGCAGAAGTAAGACAATTCTCAGAATTAAATGAAAATACAATTTATGGGACACAATGAAAGCAGTCCCATGAAGGAAGAATACAGCAGGGAATGCCCACATCAGAACAATAGAATGAGCTCAAATAAATAACCTAATGATGCATCCCACAGTCTTAGAAAAACAAGAACAGTCCAAACCCAGAGGTATTTAAAAAAAGGAAATTATAAAAATCAGCACAGAAATCAATGAAATGGAAACTAAATTGACAATACAAAGAATCAATGAATTGAAGAGCTTTGAAAGAATAAACAAAATAGACAAAACTTTAGCCAATCTTAACAATAAAACAAAGACATAAAATAATACAATTAGAAATGAAAAAGTTGAGATCATAATAGAGACTCCAGAAATCCAGATAATTACAAACAAATATGTCAAACAAGTGGAGAACTCAGAAGAAACTAAAGGATTCCTAGATACATATGAACTACCAATGTTGAACCAAAAAGACATAAACATCCTGAGTCATCCAGTCTCAGGCAAGGAAATTAAGAACTAATAATAATAATAAAATACCACAGTAACATTCTACAAGCACTTCAGGGAAGATCTCACACCAATACTCCTCAAACTTTTTAATAAAACTGATAAAGAGTACGTTGGGGGGGGATTTAGCTCAGTGGTACCACCACCTGCCTCACAAGCACAAGGTCTTGAGTTCCGTCCCCAGTACCAAAAAAAAAAAAAAAAAAAAAAGTACTTTGAATCATTTTTGGAAGCTAACATTATCCTGATCCCCAAATGAGACAAGGATCCAACCAAGAAAGGGAAAGGCAGGCTAAGGAACATAGATGTAATAATCCTTATCTAGATACTGGCAGACTGAGTGCAACAAATCATCAAAAAGATTATATACCATGAACAAGTAGGTTTCATCCCATGGATTCAAGGATGGTTCAATATATAAAAACCAATAAATGCAATTCAGCATATAAACAGAAGCAGGACAAAAATCACATGATCATCTCAAGACATGCAGAAAAAGTCTGACAACAACCATTCATGACAAAACCCTGAAGAAAATAGGTTAAGAAGATCTTTATCTCAACATGATATAAGCAATTTATCAATAACCTACTGCCAACATCATATTAAATGGGGGAAAACTGAAAGCCTTCTAAAATCTGGAACAAAACAAGGAGGTTCATTACTATCACTCTAGATCAACACAGTCCTTGAAATATTAGTCAGAGTGATCAGACAAGAAAAAAAAAGGGGGGTATGTAGAAGAGAGACAACCTCAAAAAATTATTATTTGCAGGTGAAATGATTATGGAAAAGACCCCAAAACCTCTACCAAAAGACTCCTAGAATTGATGACCAAATTTAGCAGTATAGCAGTATACAAAAATAAATACACAAAAGTCAGTATCATTCCTGTATACTAATAATGAATGCACTGAAATGCAATTAGGAAAATAATACCACTCACAACATCAAAAAAAAAAATTTAAATTCTTAAGCTAAGGAGGCAGACCTCTACAATGAAAATTACATCACTCTGAAAAATTATTTCTCACAGAGCTGGAGAAACAATCCTATATGGAATCAGAGGAGACCCAGAATAGCAAAATCAATCTTGGATAACAGAAGCAAAGCAGGTGACATCATATCCCAGACTTGAAGTTACACTATAAAGCTATAGTCATTAAAACCACAGGGTACTGGCACAAAAACAGGCATGTGCATCAGTGACACAGGACAGAAGAAACAGAAACAACTCCAGCACACAGAGCTGTGTGATCTTTCACAAAGAAGCCAAAAATATACAATGGAGGAAAGATAGACCCTTTAATAAGCAGTGCTGAGAAAACTTGATACTGGCATGCAGAAGATTGAGTCTACATCTGTATATCTCACCATGTACTAAACTAAAATCAAAATGGGTCAACTATCGAAATATTAAAACAGAAACAATCTGCTAGAAGATAAAATAGGTATACTTTTTGAGGACATAGACAAAGGCAAGAACTTTCTGAATAGAACCCAAATGGCATAAGAAAAAATATAGAGATTCAACAGATGCAATCATATAAAATTAAAAAGCTTCTGTACTTCAAAGGAAACAACCAGTGAAGAGTGAAGAGACAACCTTCAGAATGGGAAACAATTTTTACCTGGTATTTCACAGGCAGAAAACTACCATCAAGAATATATAAAGAAGCCCGGTGTGGTGGCACACACCTGTAATCCCAGCACTGAGGAGGCTGTGGCAGGAGGGTCCCTGTGAGTTTGAGACCAGTCTGAGCTATATAGTGAGTTCCAGGTCAGAGTCTTAAATACAGTGAGACCCTGTCTCAAAAAACCAAACCCCCCCAAAAAAGAAGAATATATAAAGAACTCAAAAATATTAGACCTCCTCAAATAAAAGACAGATGAAAAATGGGTAACCAAAATGAAAAGATACCTCTCAGAAGGACAAATGGCCAATACATACATAAAAAGATGCACACAATTGCTGATCATCAGACAAATGCAAATTAAAACCACATTGCAAATACCATTTTACCTCAAAAATAATGGTTGTCATTAAAAATCTAATTATAAATGGTGATGAGAATAGGGGAAGGAGAGGAAATTTTCTACATTGTTGGTGGGAATATCAACTAGTACAACCACTAGGGAAATCAGTATGGAGATCCCTTAAAACACTAAAATTAGCAATTCCACTTATTCCAGCTATGCTCCTTCTAGATATCTTCCCAGACTTAAAATCATAGTACAGGGATACATGCATATCCATGTTTACAGCAGCACAATTTATAATAGCTACAACTTAGAAACAGTGTACATGTCTACAGGAAAATGGTATTTATATACAATGAAGGACTACACTGCCATAAAGGCAAACTTGAGGCATTCATAGATTAATGGATGCAATTTGAGAATATCATGTTTGGTGAAATAAATCTAACACACCAGCTCAAATATTCTCTTATATGATGACTTACATACATATAAATGTGCATATAAAAATACAAAATGGAAAGTAGGGAGCTCAAATACTTCCCCAAACTATCTGTTCCATTGTTTCAAAAATACTTTAATGTAGATACTAATTTGTTTCATTTATATAACTATTTTATCTTAGATCACTGGTAAAAAAGCTCTTTCTTGTAAGAATCTTTTTGGTTTATATCTTGTACTCTGAGGAAGTACTTTGAAGATAATGATACACAGCATATTGACTATTTTTTCTTATTACTTTGTAATAAAACTTTCCTTTTTCATAAAAAACAGCAAACATCACTCCATATTACTGCATAACAGACCTTGAATCCTCCTATAGTGTTCTTTGTGCTGTCCAATCCAAATAATTGCTTTCTGATGGCATGTGTTGATATCTTTCACTTTATCCCAATAATTGTAATTCAGCCTTTTCCTATTGATTTATTTGACTGTAAACTATTGGACTTTTTACTACTCTAGAACACCACTAAAGTCTTATTTTTATAAAAGAACAACTATACCTTCCTGGCTCATCCAGAGCATGAATATTTTCTTTCTCGTTTATAAGCAGATCTGCCACTTGCTGCTTGTTTTCCCTTACAGCAAGCAAATGTGGTGTGAGGTCATCCTGTGAATGAAAAAAGTTATTATCCACACAATTGTCTATTTCTTAACTGAACTGAAAACCTTGAAAAAGTTCCCATTGCTCTAACCTAATACAGTAGACCCTTGACTTATAAACTCGATTAGTTCTGAGGGCTGGTTGTAACTATGTCATTACTGTTGAGATGTAGATGTTTACCTCGGTACATGCTACAGATAACAAGAGGCAGATAAATCTTCCATTAACCTCATTAACCCAAGTTGTTCATATGTCAGGCCAGCCATAACTTGCAGGTCCACTGTATAAGGAATAAATGCACAGCAGTCTCTTCCTCCTCGTTATGCTTCCACATGTGCGGTTCCTGAAATGCACTACCTCTGCCTAGAGTTGCTACATGAACTCAGGTCAAAACTCGCCTCAGACTTCACTGATTCCAAGGATCTTTCCTTCTGTCACAGATTCATTATGGTACTTTGAGTTATGTGACGGCTCCCACCTGAATCAAAAGCATCTTGAGGCCAGGGGATATATCTTTTATCTCAGTAGTCCCAATTCCTAAAGCGTAGCAATAAAAGATTTGTTTTTATTGAACTGATGAGCTAAATAATCCCTAGTGCAGGGTTTCTCAGTCTATCCTCCAAAGAATAATTTTCCATGTTTTTTGCCTCAACAGATTCACTAATCATCGGAGAGATTATTATAAAACTGCATTATTTATTCAGTATTAAAATCTCTTTAATTTTGCTTTATTCCTATTGGACAATACTTTTTTCTGTCAAATATCAACACCTGAGGATTAAGAGTTTTAGGGATACAGTGTTGAGGTCTTTCCCATAACATGGAAGTTTCTTCTGGATTATGGAGGAAACCTGCTGGATTCTGTGTATGGTGTCAGGATCCAAATACAGATGTCAACAAATCCTGCTCCAATTGAGTCCACAGGACATGGTCACTCATTTGTGAAATAGGCTCCAAATGAACTCTGACTGCTTATTACTAAACTGCCTATGGGTTTTTCTCCTATTACTAGATGAAAATTTTATCTTAGCTGAGAAAAGGCTCAGTATAAAACTTTGATTCTCACTGATTATAATAATCCTAAAATCCATACACCTATGTACTCTTTGTAATACGTTTTCATTCTGTTCCCATTCTAATTGCTAAGGCTATCTCTTAAAAACTATGATGGTTTAGCAATTAAAAGTCTAATACTGCCCCATATGGATTAGTTTTATCATAATGAAGCCACTAAGTCACTTGTATTTTTAAGGGATAATGCTGAAGAGAAAGATATAATATTGGTGGTAACAGGCATAACTTATTCAATTGGAATTAGAATTAACCTAATAATGCTTGTAGATATTACAACAGGAACATGAAAACTTGTCAAAACAACTTCTAAATTCAATTCCATTTCTAAGATGGTACCATAAAATACAGATAACATTCTTATGAATTCATATAAAATATATGAAACTCCTTACTCTTAATTACAATATACCATAAATCAATAGCTGAAAGTCATGAAGGCCAAGTAGTGAATAGGAGAAAATACAGAGGTGGGTCAATAGCAAACTGGAGAAGACATGAGAGCTTCAGATACAGGGGGCACATCCCAAGAGTCATACGGGCTCCCAAGAGACTAGTTTTCTTCTTTTTGAGAATCTTGAAACCCCCAAATTCTGGTGGAGTTTCCTGAAATTTCAAAGTGGACTCACTGTATGGAGGCAAACTGAACACAGCTAAGAGCCACATTCAGTCCATAGACTTTTGCTCATATCTTTGCTGTGTGTGTGCTTCCAAATGGTTGTGTACAAAGCAAATGTGTGCATGTGAAATCCTTCCTTTAACATCCTGTTTTACTGAAAAGTGAAATCAAGGGGCTGGTGATTAAGCTCAGTGGCACCATGCATGCCTGGCAAAAGCAAGGCCTTGAGTTTGATTCCCTATTAAAAATAAAGTGAGGTCCCATGATGTAATGAAAAAGATTCATTATGCCTATTTTAATTGTTTTTGAACACTTTAATTTATCCTCCATTTCTATGCAATCCTCCCCAACTGTTAATTAAATAAATAGTTTCATAGGAGTGCTAAAAATAAATTATCCAAAAAACGTCCAAATGGGCACAGAGGCTCACACCTTTTACCTCATCACTCTGTGGGGCCAGGCAGGAGGATCCAGCTTAACAAGGCCTGGTCTCAAATTTTCAAAAGGGGTGAGGAGTGCTGAATGCTGGGGAGGTAGCTCAGTTGGAAGACCCTAGGTTCAATCCTCAGTACCACACACATGAAATTAATAAAAATGCTCAAAAAGCATTCTCATCTACTTTCTAACTAACTTCACTGATTTCTGCCAGGGCTCAGTGAACTTAAAACATTGAGATGTCTACCACATGCCTTCAACTAAAAACAGGCTCATGGTTGCCTCTATTCAGTTCAGAGAATTCTGAAAATAATCAACATTTGTTGACTTTATCCTCTGAATGATAATAATGAAATGTAGAACTCGTAAAGATTCAGCCTCAGCCTAACCATAAGTGAACTTCTGCAGAGTTTCTCAACAGCAGTCAGTGACTAAAGGTTGGTGGGAAAGTGGTGGTATTCTGCACAGCAACAGCACCAATGATACTCCTTCTAACTTCCCATTGACAGAGGTGGAGAAAGACAAATGAAAGCTGAGCTAATATGTTGGAAAGGAGAGGCTGGAAGAAAGTGGTATTTAATCAAACTCTTC
The DNA here is from genome assembly GCF_012274545.1 of Fukomys damarensis. Taxonomy (NCBI): domain Eukaryota; kingdom Metazoa; phylum Chordata; class Mammalia; order Rodentia; family Bathyergidae; genus Fukomys; species Fukomys damarensis. Next base: position 15,423 of record NW_022974607.1, read on the forward strand.
CACAGATTTCTTAAATTCCTGAGATTTGGGAATTCATCATTATACTTGCTTAGTAAATGGTTCTGAGCTATATCAGAATCTTGAGGAAACAGTTTTAAATATCCATGCCCAGACCTTACTAGATTTACTCAATCAAAATCTCAGGGGACAGTCGCAACTCATACATTTTCAAAACTTTCCCCAGACCTCTGAGAAGTGCAAGTCTAGATAAGAACTAGAGAACCTAGAAGGTCACTTTGGTTTCATCTCTCATCTACACAGCCAATTCTTTTTACCATTTGGGGATTTTCAAAAGGGAAAGTAAGAGAAAGTTACTCCCTGAAAGCCCCATTTAATCCTGTTGGGTAGGGGCGGGACCAGACTAGAAAATTCAAAATGCATTATACAAGCCCCTCATAGCCCAGCTCCCAGCAAAACATTATAGGTTTGAAAGCAGAATTTAGATCATTATATCAGTTGCTGTTTCTCCCTGAAACAGAGAGAATGTCTGCTAATTATTTGTTCATTTCCTCTTGCTTACCATGTAAGCACCATCCAGCCAATGCCAATCTGGCTTCATCGGAGCTCTCCTAAAATTGCAACTTTGCAAATATACAACTTTCTAAACTAAGAATTTTTATTCCTAAGCGAGGTACAGCGGTGCATGCCTGTAATCCCTGCACTGTGGGAGACTGAGGCAGGAAGACTAAAAGTTCAAGCCCAGCTTGGGCAACAAAGTAAGCCCCTGTCTCAAAATAAAAGATAACATAAAAGAGCTGCAGATGTAGCTCAGCGTGAAGGCCCTGGGTTCAATCTCCAGTATTGCAAAAAAAAAAACTATTCTCAAAACTGAAAATCAGACACACATTGTTTAAATACTGCATTGCTTCTCTGGTGTGAGAAACTAAAAGGGGAAATAAAGACTAAAATGTATAACAGGCATTGGGAAATGGTAAGAAAATGTTCAAATGGGAAGGGGCACAAAGGAGAGGGAAGGGGATAGGAAGGATGGGACAAGCAAAAAAGTGAACACAGAAACAAAGCATTGTATATAGGGAGGGGAGGGGGTCAAAGGGAAGGAACAATGGAAAAAACAAGAGGCGGAGTATAATATGTACAGGTGCAAATTTCCCAGTGGTGAGTGTTATCATTTTATATATAAAATGTGCCAATAAATGTTTTGGTTTAAATAAAAACAAACAAATAGAGAAATAAAAACATACAAGGAGCATCTTGTCTATATAGAGAGACCAAAAAAATATTTTTCCAAAAACAAGAAAACAAACAAGGGACAAGAGATTTAGCTCAGTGGTACTGCACCTGCCTTGTAAGATCAAGGTCCAGAGTTCAATCCCCAGAACAAAAAAACAAAATGAAAAAATGATAACCCCCACTGACCTGCATATTTCTAAATCACTTTCCCTTTCCAGTTTTCCCATTTAAGTGAGACCACTAAAAAATGAATCACTTTTATGACTTCTCAGCAGCAACAAGATTTCCACTTATTATGAGATGAGGTTGTTCTGTTTAAATATTAAAATAAAGTCTATTTCCAAGGCAAATGTTGCTGTCTTGTGTTGTTTTACACTATGTAAGGGGAGGAAAAAATACTTTGGTAGAAATAATATCAGAAAAAAGAAAAGACTTACTTCTTAAAACTTCAGTGTTTTCACAAATATTGCCATAACTTCATAAAAGCAACCCATATCCTCTAGTGTTTCTTTAACATTATCACCATTTAAAGTGAAATCTTTAACTATTAAATTATTTTAAATATTGTGTTTTTATCCATGGAATGCTTGAGCTTATGAAAAACTGACCCTACCTATATGTCACTGTTAACATGCATCTACTTCAAATACCTTGGAAAAGAAATTGGTTGATCTATACCTTATTTTTGGCCTCAGTATCTGCATGGTGTGAAAGCACTTTTGCCACTATTGATGAGTTTTCCCAATAGACAGTGGAGAGCAGTGTTGCCACTGGCATCTGCAACATTCGGATTGGCACCGTGTTCCAAGAGAATAGTTGTGCAATCTTCCTGGTGGTATTGTACAGCCTGTGGGTATTGTAAGAAGAGGATGTCAACTCTGGGAACTCAAAAGAGACCTTCCTCATGCCTCACCAAGTAGTGATATTAAATTACATCAATTAAATTTTATTTCAGCAATTAAATGTAATCCATCTCATGCTGAAATTGGTGCCTGCTACCCACCTTAATCAGGGCGTTACTGTTTTCCCTGTCACAGGCATCGATGTCACATTTTTTCTCCACCAGGAGAGTCACCACTTCTGGATGGCCATAGACACAGGCAAAATGCAAAGCAGTCCTATGACAGTGAGAAAGATTCTTAGGAAATTACAGAGCTCTATTTCAAAATGCACCATTATTCTTGTACTCATGAATATTAAATAGCCTTCAACACAAATAGTTAATTTTCTTCTAAAATGTACAATACTTATTACTCACCAATTCATGGAAGAGCAGCCAGGTGATTTTGTGTTTGTGTGTGTGGTGCAGGGATTGAAGCCAGGGTCTTGCCCACACTAAGCAACTGCTCTACACTGAACCACAACAGCCTCCCCATCCCAGAGCAGCCTACTGTTATGCAAAGAGCAAATTTTGGATTGAGCTCAACTTGAATTTAATATTTCCTTTAAGTTCTTACTTTCTAGCTGTCTTTGAGCCTTTCTATGCCTCAACTTTCTCACCTACAAAATGATGAATGAAGTTATCTCACAGTATACTACTGTGCTAGTTAAATAAGAATCCATACCAAATATTTAGCACTATTTCTAGAACAAATAACAATAATCATTAGCTGTTGTAATCACTACTTAAGAAAGACAGCATTTCAATTAAGTAAAATAAATCATTTGTATAAGAAGGTGCAACTATCCATGTTCAGCACTCAACCTTTGGATACGAATCCCAATTCACTGAGTCAGTGCTGCCATGAATAAAATTGCTTCCTGGGAAAACAGCCTCAACATCTCTTCTCTCTACATGAACATCCTGCAGCAGTGCAATGAAAAAGTGTTCTTCATATAAAGTCATCACATATTCTGTCATGCCATATATTAAGTAAAATATGATACAGCAACAGGTATATGGCAGCAGGATCCACATGGTTGGTATTTAAAAACTACTACAAGGAAAGAGGGCTAAATAACAAAGAAAAATAATATAAAATAACAACCCTTAATTTGATTTTCATTTTAACTGAATAAAACACAGGTTTCAAATTGGTAGGTACGGCCCATTTTATTCACTATTTATATTTATAGAGTGCACAGAAATTAAATATTTCTAATGCTTAAAATTAGCTTTTAGTACTGTTTCACATTTTCAAGAGTCTTTAGTGAGTCTCATAACTTCCTATCTTCAGAGGATGTTTTGGTATAAAAGAAAGAAGGAAAGCTTCAATTAAAATTGAAGTTCTTGGGCAGAGGGGGTGAAGGGGTAGCAGAGGAAAGAGGAAAAAATGAGAATCAAGACTTGTCACATAGAGGTACAAAATCCCAACAATGAATGCAACTGTACAGTATCCCTAAAATATACCAATAAACTCAATTAAAGCTGAAAAAAATTGAAGTTCTTCAATTTTGAATCTCTCAACTTCCTAGACTGAACAAGTAAGCATGATCGTTTAAGGAGGGAGGGATCCTGATAGTAGAATATATAATAGGTATTCAGGTTATGTTTGGTGAATAAATGGATTGAAAGAATGGATAAATACTTGGGGAGTATAAAGTAAAGCAGTAATTCTTCAATAGTAATAATCACTTATATGTGATATTTTTTACTTCGATAAAGATACAATTAAAATGATTTAGACTTGCATATACATAGTAAATCTATATATAGTACAATGCACAGAATTATGTATGCATATAATAAAAAAATCTCTAAGCACAGAAGATTCTTTTACTTCTGAAGGAGCCTAGAGCTGGCAAAAATACCAATACACACACAGACAGCACAAAATTGTTATCTGTGCTAATTCATATTCCTGTTGTTATCCAGTTTATTAACAGTAAACTTTTCTTTGAATTTAATATACATTCACTGTATGAATCACAGGTAAGAGAAAGGAAAGAAAGGCACACAGAACTATTTACAAAACTCATCACATGATAATCCAGACGGCAAGTCTCAAAATACATCAAAATACTGAACTATTACTGAGTATGTTTTCTGAGGTCAATGAAATAAAATTAGAAACACAAAGATAGTGAGAAAATCTTAAATATTAGAAATAGAAAAAAACTTCTAAACAATAAAAAATGAACAGAAAACTTCATTTATTCAAATGCCTGAAAATAAATTTTATCCAATTTTGTACACGTTTTGGCTAACACAGACTTCAGTCTATTTTTATGTACACAAAATCAAACTGACTTTTTTTTTTCTTACTTGATATACCAGAGTACATCTTTTCATGTCAACATACATCAATGTCTATGCCAACTTCAATGGCCATATTATTGTATCCTATGAATGCAGTGCAATTGATACGATCTTTTTGATGGACTCTCCTTAAGCAATGCTGAAGAAAAGCCAATGACATGAGTCTCTATTTACTAAAGATATTTTAGAAATATTGAATTGATGGGTGGAAACACGCTTTTTAAAAATATGCTACAGAACTCACACCAAATTGTCTATTTAAATAAGTCATTAGCCACCTTAAATTTTAAGCAGCAATATAAATTGCTCTTCATCTTCAAAATCTTTGTAGATGTGGAACAGCATTTCATTCCTTTTTAAAATTAAATTTCCTTTACCAGGGACTCTCTGTATTTTTTTTCTATGTTTATAGGTCACTTGTAGGTCTGAACAAGAATACTTTACCCAATTTAGAGTTCAGTGTAGCTTACTGGTGATCCCCAACTTGAAAATAAATAAATAAGAATTCAGTATTTTTCCCTAGATGAGGTGAAAAATATTTCTGTAAAATGAAGAAACATTTTGCATCTGATGTATGTTGTAAATCTTTTGCAAGTATATTGTCTTTCATTTTGTTAACTTTTCTCTAAAATAAAGGAGAGTTTGATTTTTCTTTTGATTGTCAAACATCAGAATGCCTGTTTCTATGCAGGTTGTGTGTTTAGCACGCACCAGGCTCTGAGCACAACCCCCAGCACAAAAAAAGAAAGAGTGCTTGCTTTTGAGGTCATTCTTAGGAAGGCACAAATAGGCATTTGTGTTTTCTTTTGGTACCTTTCTCATATTGTACTATTTCTGAAATGTAACCTATACTCTAGGAACTTTTGTGAAAAAAAATTTCTAGCTCACAATTTTCAAACAGTTAATAGGCATTTCATTCATGGGTAACTCTGATTTTCCAACTCATGTGGATGTCACCAGTATTCAGTTCTAAATTCTTACAGATACTTGAGTGTTTCTGGATTTTCTATTAAGTTACATTCATTTATCTGTCTTTTGGGATATTAGCAAACAATTTGTTTTGATACCCAGCAAGGCAGGACTTCACTACGTTTTCTTAGTGACAAAATAGAAAAAGAGGGTGTGTGAAGTCAAGCGTTAGGTGACAGTTTTATTGGGTTTATAGAAAACTGATGAACAGAAAGTTCACATTTTGGGATTACTGAATATTTCTAGTCAAGAACATGGAGCCATGTTTCCATTTCAGTTCCCTTGTAACATTCTGCAGTAAAGAATATATGTGCACAGGTGAGGGCTGATAGAAAATGGATACTAGATTTTATTCAAATAAGTTCTAGCCCTGAATTTATATATCATATCATATTATTATATAATGTATTAATACATGTCATGTGATATATATAATGTACATTTTATTATTATATAATGTAATAATATATAATATAATACATAATATAGACATTATAAATATTATATGAATATGTTCTATATTATACATCATATATTATATATTGTATTATATATTAATACATTATATAATGGCATAATACATTATATATTAATACATTTTATAATATATTATATATAAATTATACACATATTATACAATATATCTTATGCTGTACATTATATTAAATGCATATTATATATTATTGTATTACACATTATATATCAATATTAATAATAATACATAATATAATGCATGATTAACAAAATAAATATAATATGATCAATATAATATTAATATATTATATATTATATTAAATATAATAATATAAAATATTGATATATTATGGGAAATATTTCAGTGTATTCTTTTAAAATGTATAAAACAGTTATCTTAATGTGATTTTAGGAATAAAATCCTATACACACATTTGTTCCTGTGGTTAAATTTCTTTGAAGTAGTTAATAAAGTAATCTATAACTGCTGATTGATTTTATTTTGCTGCTTATAAATATTTGGCTGCCTGGGGATAGACCCCCCTCTAACCTGTCCCCCCTCCTCATCCCCTCCTCACCCTCTCGGGCCCTCCCCCTGCCTGCCTCTCCCCTTCCTCACCCTGTCCAGCCCTCCAACCTTGGACCTGCCACTGCTCCTGCACTTTCCCAGCCCCACCTGCACACCCTCCCCTGAAGCCCCATTACCTGTGCTTCTTGTCTCCGTCATTGACACCACTTTTCCTCAGCATGAGGCGCTGCTCCACTTTCGCCGTGTCGCCCACACTTTCGGCCTTGTGTAGCTTGCCCATGGCCTTGGGGCGGGCTCTGTGCTGTGGATCCCCGCAACTGCCCTCTAGGCCTGAGGGGTCTGAGGGCACCCGGCCCCTACTACTGAAGCCAAATAGCCTCCTAATGGCTGAGGCTATCGGCATCCTAGCCCTCCCATTCAGCCTTTCTCCAACGAAAAATTTAGCCAACTGAGCTTGTAGAACAACTACTAGGCTCTGCTGCTGGCTTCCACCTGGGTGGAATCTCTGTTACCAAGCAAAAGGACTAACTGCCTCTGCGCATGTGGCGCATGCTCACGAGGCCTTCTCAGTACATAGATGCACCTGTCCACGTGGGACTTCTTCCTTTCCTGTATATTATTTTTATTATTTTATTATTTTCTCTTGCCTGAGTGTAGGAGACCAAATATTTATACTCTCAGAGTTGTTTTTGAGCCTAACATAACCGCCTCCATGTTAACATCTGAGTCACCTCACTGGCACAGACGTGCCTATGACTGTACTAACGGCCTTGCTCATTTAATGACCTAATCTGTTACATAACAACTGTATCTCATCATGACTGTTACTGTACAATAGGTTTCTCCTTTATCATTTTATGATTAGCTACTTCCTCTTACAATTTTGTGGGTTTTGCCTTTATATACTGCTTGTGCCTGCAAATAAATGAGACCTTGACAAGCCTCTGCTTGGTCTCCTTCTTTCTGTGCCTCTTTTGTCCCATTTCCAGGTATCTCCCCTTCTCGAGCTCTGCTAATTACAAGCCCTGCTGACTGGGGCACCTGAGTTCTCTGGATAATGTTTTAAGAACTATAGTGAGAAGGAGTGGTGATAGTGGACATCCTTATCTTGTTCCTGTTTTAGAGGCAAAGCATTCTGCTTCTTCTCACTTAATATGATGGTGATTGTTGGTTTGTCCTAAATTGGCCTTTGTCAGTTTGAGATGAGATCTTTCTACAACTGTTTGCTTCAGTGATTTTTTTTTTTTAATATCACGAATGGATGTTGTTTTTTGTCAAATGCTTTTTCACCATAAATTGAGATTATAATGTAATTTGTCCTTATTTTTGTTTATATTGTGTATTACTTTTATTGCTTTGTATATATTGAAAAGTCTACCTGTGCCCCTGGAATGACCCTTGTTCATGATGTACATTTTTGATAATTTCTTGTACTCTCTTTGCCAGTATTTTGTTGAGACATTTGTGTTAATATGCATTAGAGAGATTGGCCTGTAAGTCTGTTTTTAGGCTGGGACTGTCTTCATTTGGAATCATGGTCATGCCATCTCACAGGAATGACTTTGGGAATACCTTTTCTTTTCATTAAAGTGTTTGATGAGTACTGGCATTAGATGACTCCCATGGGGACCTGTGCTTTCTTCGTTGATCTTTTTCTTAATTACTTCTTCAATTTCATTGTCTGATATTGGATGATTCAGGATTTTTATATATTTTTGGTTCAGCTTTGGTAGTTCATATATATATTTATATCTATCTATCTATTAAGAATCTATCTATTTCTTCTGAATTCTCCATTTTATTAGAGACCATTAGTTACTTATGGTCTTTTGAGTTCAGCAGAGCCTGCTCAGATTTTGCCTTTTTCAATTCTAATGGCTGTAGTTTGGGTCTTTGCTTTCCTCTTTTTGGCAAGACTGGCTAGATTTTGTCTATTTTATTTATTCTTTTAAAGAACCAGGTATTTGATTCATTGATTCATTGTACGTTTTAGACTCAATTTCATGAATTTCTGCTTTGTTCCTTATAATTTACTTCCTAATACTACCACTGGATTTGGATTGTTCTTGTTTTTCTAGGAGATATGGAATACATTATTAGGTTTTCTATTTGGGCTCACCCTTGTTTCAGATGTAAGCATTCACAGCTATACACTTCTCTGTCATGACTTGCTTTCACTGTGTCCCATAGGTTGTGGTATGTTGTACTGGCTTGATTGTTGAATTCTATGAACTAATCTCTTTCTTGATTTCTTCTCTGATGAATTTATTATCCAAGTGGGTAGTGTTTAATTTTTATGTGTTTTAATATTTTCTGTTATGTTTCTGCCATTGATTTGTAGTTTCATTGCAATCTGATCTGAAAATATGCATGGTACAATTTTGATTCTTTTGCCTTTACTTAGTCATGCTTTATAGGACAGCGTATGATCTACTTTAGAGAAAATTCCATGTGCTGCTGAGAAGAATATGTATTCTGCACTTGTTGGGTGGTACACTGTAGTATTTATCATCCCCGTTTGTTTGAAGGTTTGGGTTAGTGATATTTTTGTTGATTTTTTTGTCTAGTTGATCTATTTTTTGTTTTGGTTTCCTTCTGTTTTTCAGTTAATCTGTTTTTGAGAGTGGGGAGGGTAGAGAGAGAGGAACAAAAAGATCAAAAGAATAAGAAAAATAACACTCATGAGCCACAGAGAAATAGAAAGTAGGATGAATCTGTTAAGCATATCATAAGTTGTGCATTTCTGCTCTGTAGGACCTTATTTCTCAAAAGAAATTCTTGAGCTACAGAGTAAAACATAAGACATGTGATTAATTTTAGAAATTAGTCCAGGACAGACAAAGCATGACTATAATACAGAAAGGAAAGACTGAATAGAGAAAATAGATTTTTATAATAACAACAGCTTCAAATAGCAAGGCCTCTGTGGCAAAGGACGGAACTACATGAACACTTTACTGAAAAGATATGAAATCTATACCAAATTCATAGCACAGCCATCCACAGAACTGGAGAACCAAAACAAGAAAGGAACTGGACTGCAGGAAGTGTGAGAACTATGCTATTGGCTAGATCCCAGCGCTGGTGTCTGGAAAGGGTTCAGATGGGCTGAGTTTCCACAATACAATAAAAGTTCCTTAATATTTGAGTTAGGCTTGGGGGTAGGTTTAATACTAGGATGAGGGTGGGGTTAGAATTAATTTTGAGTTAAGGTTACATTTGGAGTTAGACCAGATTAGGGTGAGGTACAGGGTTAGGGTTAGGAATCAGAGTTAGGGTTAGGGTTAGGGTTTTAGGGTAAAGGTAGAAATTAGTGTCAGGCTCCAGATTAGGGTGAGGGTTACAGGGTTACAGTGTAAGAATTGGGGTTCGCATGCATGTTCAGGGTAGGTTTTAGGGATAGTTTTCTAGTTGAGATTGGGGTTCAGTAGGTAGGTTAGTGTTATGATGAAGGTTGATAAATCAAACAATTCCCCTCAAAATTCCTTACATTTTATTTATAAATATATTCCAATATATTTTGGTAAATTAAATATTTATTTGAAAAACCTTAGAGTAAATATTAAAGCTTAGTCCAACAAAGTAAAATAGTGTATTATTTTACTAATATTTCCAAAGGAAAATATTTCAGACATGGCTTAAACACTGTGGCCATGATCAGACTTCTCTCTCTGGTTGTCTGTTATTGTTTTCTGTACTGGGAATTGAACTCAGGACATCAAGCTTACCAGACAGGCACTATGCCACTGAGCTAAATCCCTGGCCCTATCTGTAACTTTTAACTGTGACAAAATTGGGCCTTGCCACACGTCACTTTTATAATTCATTGCTTAACCAATGAATTCATTGTTATTTCACATTATAGGTTGTTATACAAAATGAAATGTATATTTGGTATCTGCCCTTGGGTCCTATGAAAGTATTGTCATACTTGCTTGAATGATTGGGTATTAAAAGCATCTTCTGTTTTTGTGCTTGGTCTTTGATCATAGTTCTTTTCACAAACTCCCAAATAATCTGCAACTTCCAGGATTATAAGAATGCCTTTTATTCTTACAAGGACTCTAGATGGAAGATAGTAAGTAAACATAAATGCATTACGGCTTGAATCTAGATCCCCCCCACCAAGCTTTATATGCTCATAGGTGGGACTTTTTGTAGGTGGCTGGATTTATGGTGGGTGCATATGGATTCAGGGTACATGATAAATAAATTAGTCTACTGATTGCTTTGGCATAGTTCTGGGTGTGGATTATGGGAAGGCTCACTCTAGGTGTGGTACCATCCAATAGGCTTGTAGCCTGAATGGAAAAAAATGGAAAGTAAGGCTCAATGTGTCTGCTTTGCTGCCTTTTGCCTGACGTGCCAGGCATACTATTTCTCTTCCATGCCACCCTGTTCTACAGCCAGTGACTATGGCCTGAAACTTCTACAAACTGTGTGTTCAATAAACCTTCCCTCCTATAATTTGTGGGTGTTGGGGTGTCCCAGCAGTGAGAAAGACAACATGTTGCTTTGGCACTTTCAACCTACATCACATCCTCTGGTAGAATATAGGATAAAGATGGATTAAATAATCAGTGATGCATATATGATTAAATCATCATCAAAACCCCTAGAATGTATAGTTTAGGGAGTCAATGAGGAAATCCTTGTAGAGGCAGTACCCCCTGAGTGCATGGGGGCAGAGGCTCCCGCTCTGGGAAACCTCCTGGATCTCTCTCTGTGCCTCTTTAAAT
>NW_022974608.1:0-1310 GCF_012274545.1 Fukomys damarensis
AGTAAAGTAGAAAAAATAGACAAAGTACTTCTCTTAAAAATACTTTATGTTTTCATCATTGCTACAAATGCCTTTCATGGAGCCTCCTAAATGTAAATATTATCTGTTAATAGTACCCTAAGTCGCTAATGTTATTATAAAGGATTTAATTTTCAAAGGGAGCAATACAAGAAGCACATTGATATATTCTTAAATGTGCCCTCAGGTAAGAGGCTAATTATTCATTTCCCACTTGCTTCTTAGGCAGAACAGATCAGGGGAGCCCAGAACATCTTAGCAAAGGGGATTTAGATTCTGTCTCTTCCACTTGTCTCATCCTGAGACCTGGCCACAAGTGGCTTTGCCTGGTATTTTTTTCAGCTTGCATGATCCTTTATTAAGACTGGAAAAAGAATTTTTCACACTACAGGATTTCATATGGGAATTGGGATTGCTGGCTTGTTCGGAAATATCAGATGATGCCCCACCTGAGCTTCTAGTTAATTCTCAGATGAAGCTGAATGATGGTGGGCACCCACTATGGGACGAGCCTCCTGATGTCCTGGCCATGGGGAAGCAGCTCACTGCCCTTTGTCACTGGGTCTGTAGCTCCTGTCCCTCCTTACATAACATCCTTTGTGCCTCTCCTTTCTTCACCCCTTTTCCTCCTTTTTCAAGTAAGAAAGCGCAGAAGGAAATCGAGATGGACGGACTCACTGTTACACATAAGGGAAGGTGGAATTAGAACTCAATTCCCTGTGTGTTACAGTTCATAACCGGATGTCCCCCTAAAGACTCATGCACTCATAGGTGGGGCTTTTGGGCAGGTGACTGGATCATGGGAGCTTGATCATCATCAGTAGATGAGTCCACGGATGAGTTTATAACTAAATGTGACGTTGGGAGGTTCAGCCTGATCAGAGGAGTAGGGTCACTGGGGGCATGGCCTGGAAGAGGCCCTTCCTCTTCCCTGGATCTGTTTGTCTTTGCTTCTCACTGGCTGCCATGTCGTGAACTGTTTGTCCTCTGCCACACCCCTCTGCCATGCTGCCCTGCCTCTAAAGCCAACCAACTGTGGACTGCAACGTTTACAAACTGTGAGCCAGAATAAACCTCTCCTCTTTAGGGCTGTGAGCATTGGGTATTGTGTCTCAGGGAGGAGAGAATTAACTGTGACACTGGATTCTCATTTTAGCTCTCATTCAGTGAGTGTTTTATGCATATTGTGCACATGTTTCATAGTGCCTGTTTTCTCACAAATTAATCAAGAACAAGTTCAAACAGAAAACGGGCAGAGAATCTCCCTAACACTGCCCTAGGTGCTGTTGGAG
>NW_022974609.1:0-2153 GCF_012274545.1 Fukomys damarensis
GCGAAGAAGTTCCCTGAGACAAGGACAGAAACACAGATGACACATGTGAGCCAAGTCCTAGTGGATTTTGTTCATCTCATGTGTTTTTAGTGCCAGCTGTCCTGACATTTTTTTATTCATTGTTCTTGCCCTCTTTTATTTCATTGATTGTATCCTGCAGCCCACAATGACTTGCAGGCAGCATCTATGACCCTTGGTTTTCTTTTTTTAAGAAAATTATTGATTTATTAAATTTATATGATTATATGTGTTTTTATTTATTTTTCAAAAATTTACTTCATCAATACATGTTTGTAATACATGATGGTTACATTCATCTTGGGAATTCGCTACATGTACATAACACAACTTACTTCTTTTTTTAATTCTGTTCACCTTTCCTGCTACCCCCCCCTCCTCTTCTAAATCCCTTTTCCCCAGTTTCATTGATGTTGTTAGCATTTTTCTTAGCTTGTGTTTAGGACATACAATGTTTATATTTATTGTTGGTGGTTGGTTTATATAAATGGCATATCTTAATTCTTTTTACTTCTTTTTTCTCTCCCCTAGTCCTATGGTCCTAGATCCCTTTCTGATTGAAGAGAGCTATCTCTGTTTCCTTTACTTTATTCTTTATTTTGCTCTTTTCAGTTTGCATTACTCAAATGAGCAATACCATACAATATTCAAACTTGCATGTCTGATGTATTTCACTCACCATTACATCTTTGAGGTTCATCCATTTTTCTAAACATATATGGAATGTATCCTCCTTTATACTTGAGTAATAAGTATTCCATTATATATAGATATCACATTTTCTGTGTGCATTCTCTGTTGATGGCTATACAGGATGCTTCTAGGATTTAGCTATTATGGATTGTTTTGCAGTACACATTGGTATGTATTTATCCCTGTTATGAGATGTCTTTACCTTGGGGGAATATACATTGAAGAGCAATAGCTGAGAGGCATGAAACTTCTAATTTTAGTTCTTTGAGAAGTCTTCATCTGATTTCACTAATGGCCCTTTGGATTTTTTTCCCATTTCCCATTATCTATTATACAATTTTGATCCTTAGTTACACTTTCAGTTTCTCACATTAGAGAAACTATTCAATATTTACATGTGTGCCCTATTCATTTAACTTAATAGTGTGGACTCAATGTGTATCCATTTAGCTATAAATGTCTATAGTTTCTCAATCTTCATAGCTGAGTAGTACTCCATTTTATTACAAAAATCCACATCTTCTTTATCCAGTCTCCAGATGATGGGCAATTGGGCTGTTTCCAAGTTTTAGCTATTACAAATGGTGCCACTATAAACATGGATGTGCATATATTTCTGTACTATGATTCCCTTAAATCTTTTGGGCAGATACCCAGCAGGGGAATAGCTGGGTCATATGGCACCTCTAATCCTAGGTTTTTGGGGTATCTCCATACTAATTTCCACAGTGGCTGCACTAGTCTACACTCCCCGCAACAGTAGAGAAGGCTTCCTTTCTTTCTACAACCTCGCCAAACATTTGTTATTGCTTGATTTCTTGATAGCATCCATTCTTTCTGGGAAGAGGTGGAATCTCAGTGTTGTTTTCATCTGCATCTCTCGAATGACCAGTGATGTTCATATGTTTATTTGCTGCTTTTACTTGTCTGAGAAATGTCTGTTCATTTCTGATGCCCATTTTTGAATAGGAGCTTTATATTTTGGGGGTCTGATTTTTTAAATTTCTTTATATATTCTCAGACCTGTCTGAGGAACAGCCGGTAAAACTTTTTCCCATATTGTAGGTTGTCTTCTAGCTCTGTTGGTGGTTTCGCTTGCAGTGCAGAAGCTTTTCAAAAAGATGACATCCCAGTTGTTAACTTTTTGTGCTAGTTCCCCTGCTAGGAAGTGTAAGACTTGAATAGGCTAAAGTGACTCCATGCTAATAGGCCAGACTGTGCTTCTTCATATGCTAATTGCTACCTTGGTTAACAGCCCACCCAGGGGCAAATGGTTTGACAAAAGGTGACCCTAGAACATTTCCTGCATAAGATAAGCAATGTGTTTGCAGTCTTGTTCTGTGAATTCCCTGACTCTTTGTTTAGAAAAACCTTATAAAAAGTACCTCAGCCCCTGAGCAGTTGCCTCTCTGAGCCACCTGGCTCCGGGAGTGCCGTCTGGC
>NW_022974609.1:2426-9658 GCF_012274545.1 Fukomys damarensis
CTGGGTGTTAGCACAGCATCGTGGAGGCCTTTCGGCTGTTCACGCTCCGTGGAGTGGAAGTGAGACTTTAGGTCTTACAGAAGGATTTGTTTATAAAGTCTTTTCCTATGCTAATGTGTTGCAGAGTTCTGCCTAACTTATCTACCAGCAAGTTTAGTGTTTGCTTTAATGTTTAGATCTTTAATCCACATGGATTTTAGTTTAGTGCACCGTGAAAGATATGGGTCTAGTTTTAATCTTTGAGAAGTTGAAATCCAGCTTTTCCAGCACCATTCATTACAGAGGCTATCTTTCCTCCAGTGAGGGTGTTTGGCTTCTTTGTGAAAGATGAGATAGCTGAGTATGTCTGGATTTGTTTCTGTATCTTCCAGTCTATTTCACTGATTTGTATGTGTTTCTTTGCATTAACCTGCCATTTTTATCATAGTGCCTTTGTAGTATAGTTTCTAGTTGGGGATTGTGATACCCCCTGCCATGTCTTTGTTCCCTAGAATAGCTTTTCCTATTCTAGGTCTCTACTGGTGACAAATGAATTTTTGGGTTGTTTACTCTAGTTGTGTGAAATGTACTGTTGAATTTCAATTAGGATTGCATTGAATCTATATAGCAGTTTTGGAAATATGGTCCTTTCCACTATATTGGTTGTTTCTATCCATTACCAAGAATGTCTTTCCATGAAAACTATAGTATTCTGGACAGACAGATCAAAGAATATATCAGAAAATGAAAGATATCCCTTGTTCTTGGGTAAGAAGAACCACTATATTGAAAAAAGCCATACTAAAGCCATACACCAGCTAAAACTGGTGTACAATAAGATCCAGATGGTATAACTGACAATGTGAAATAGGAAGAAAAGGGCTAAATGTGTAGGCGAAGCAGGAAGGGTAGGGGAAAAGAAATAGGGAAAAGAAAAAATATGAGAGGCTGGGGATTTAGCTCAGTGGTTCGGTGGCCTGCCTTGCAAGCGCAAGGACCCGAGTTCAATCTCTGGTAAAAAAAAAAAAAAAGAGAGAGAGAGAAAATGAAAAATGGAAACAAAGTTTTTGTAAATAGGGAAGGGAGGAGTGGGTGAATGGAGGGCTGGGGTATGGGGAAAATGAGAGCTAAGATACATCATGTAAAGATACAAGATCCCAATGATGAATGCAACGTACTGTATACCTAAAAAGTACCAGTAAACTCAATGAAAAAAAAAACTGATATATAAACTTAATGCGATCCTTATCAAAATTCCAACAGCATATCTCGCAGATTGGAGAAAACTATCTAAAAATTCATTTGTAACCAGAAGAGATCTTCAGAAGCAAAGGAAATTCCAGACAACAAAAGCAAGGCAGGGGCATCACAATCTCTGAGTTGATATTATCCTACAATACTGCAGTGATAAATCACAGCACATTACTGGCAAAGAAACAGACCCAAGGATCAATGTAACAGATTAGAAGGGCAGAAGCAACTCCAGACGTACTCAGACAGCTTATCTTTGACAAAAGTGCCAAACACCTCTGAAAGAAAGATAGACTCTTTAAGAAATGGTGCTGGAAAAACTGGGTTTCCACTTTAGCTGTGCACTAAACTAAAATCAAAATTGATCAAAGATCTGAATATTAAAATAGAAACACTAAATCTGATGGAAGATAGATTAGGTAAATTTCTTGAAGACATTGTTGGCAAAGACTTTATGAACAAAACCCCAATCACACAGGAACTATCACAAAGAATTAACAACTTGGATCTCATCTTACTAAAAAGCTTTTGCAGAGCAAGAGAAACCACCAGCGCAATGAAGAAATAACCCATGGTGTGGGGAAAATTTTTGCCAGTGACTACTGAGACAAAGGAGTAATATTTAGAATATATAAAGAACTAAACAAAACAGACCTCCCAAATAAAAAACCCAATTCAAAAATGGGCATATGAAATGAATTGAGACTTCATAGAAGAAGAAGAAATAGATAATAAAAATATGGAAAATGTTTAATATTGCTGGTTATTTGAGAGATGCAAATGAAAAGAATCCTGGGATTCCATCTCACTCCAGAAAAAAAATGGCTATTATCAAGTATCAATAAATAACAAATGCTGCCGTGTCTATGGGGAAAAAGGAACCCTTCTCCACTCTTGGTAAGAGTATAGACTTGTTGAACCTCTGTGGAAATTCCTCACATAACTAAAACTAGATATACCATTTGACCCAGCTATTCCCCTACTGGGTATCTTTCCAAAAGACTTTAAAGCATCATACCACAGTGATTTAGGCACACCAATGTTTATAGCAGCACAGTTTGTAATAGCTAAATTTTGGAAAAAGACCAAATGCCCACGAATGGATTAATGGATAAAAAGATGTGGTTTAAAAAAAAATGAAGTACTACCTCAGCCATAAAAAAGACAAACGAGACATTTCTAGGTAGATTGGTTCATCTCTGGTTTGAGAAAGTGAAAATATGAATGTAAATGAGGACTAAAATGTACAAAATGTATTGTGAAATATAAATAAAATATTCCAACAGGTAGGGTGACTAGGGAGAGTGGCAGAGGAAAGGAAGGAAGGGAAAGGAAAAGAAAAAGAATAGAAGGAAAAATAGAAACAAAGGCAAGTGGAAATATAGAGGGGAAGATGAGTTGAATGGAGGGTAAAGGAATGGGAAAAAAAGAATCAAGATATATCATTTACAGGTACAAATTCCTATAATGAATGCAATCATTATGTCTATGTAAAAGACACCAAAATGCTTACTAATTTTAAAAGCTATTGTGATGGAAGAAAATGTGAATCAAATAAAAAATTCATATGTTTTTTGACACAGCAAGTTAATGTCTTTGTATCTATCCCACAGAGATAAAACCACAAATTCATATAAACACACATACATAGTTGCTATTATACCAGTATTCATTGTGACAAAAAACTGAAAACAAAGCACATGGTTGAATAATTTATGGCATATAAACATCATGAATTATTTATCCATTAAAAAGAATGAATTAAATCTAAACAAAGTGACTTGGGGAGATTTTCATGTGGTATTGTTTAATGAGAAAAGAAAATATATGGAAAAGCATACATAATATGTTCTCACTTTTACAAAACAAAACAAAAATGACACAAACTCCTGATTCTCTGTACACAATTTTCTCAAATATGGATGAATAAGCACTTGGGTGGTGATCTGGCTTCTGATGTTGGAGTGAGGAAGAAGAGGAAAGGAAGGAGGAAACAAACCTAGAAGAAAAAAAGCATCACACTGAAATAACAAAAGCATATATGATGTACATTCATGTAAAGTTCTATGTAATACAAGAAATAATCTTCCTTGTTATGATGGCAATTGAACCCAGGACCTGACACATGATAGTATGTGTGTGCCACTGAGCTATACCGCAAGTATTAAAAATAATTTAAATAAAAAGTTATCCAGAAAATAAAAGAAATGAGGAGGAATGAATTTATTGAGCATTGAACTAACAGATTCATTGCAGATTTCTACAAAATCATTAAAGGTGTTATATCACCAATATTCCTCAAGCTCTTCAAAGAAATTAAAGAGATACAGTGCTCATAAATTTATTTATGAAAGCCAATATCACCCTGATTCCAAAACCTGATAAAGACACAAGTAAAAAATAAAACTACAGGCCAATCTCTCTAATGAACACAGATGCAAAAATCCTCAACAAGGTGTTAGTAAACAGAATACAGCATATCATCAAAAATACATCATGACCAAATAAGTTTCATCCTAAAGATGCAAGGATGGTTTAACATAGAGAAGTCTAAAAAGGTAATACATCACATAAACAGAAGCAAGTTGAAAAACCACATGATCGTATCAATAGATGCAGAAAAGGCATTCAGCAAAATTCAATACCCCTTCATGATGAAAAATCCCAAAGAAAACAGGTATAGAAGGACCATGCCTGAATTTGATAAAAGTTATTTATGAAAAAGCAACAGGCAGCATCATGTTAAATGCTGAAAAATGAAAATACTCCCCCTAAAATCAGAAACAAGACAAGGATACTCACTATCACGTCTTCTATTCAAAATAGTACTTTAAATATTAGATGGAGCAATAAGTCAAGAGAAAGAAATAAATTGGATACATATAGGAAGGCAGAACTCAAATAATCATCATTTGAAGATGACATGATCTTCTCCATAGATGACCCAACAAACTCCACCAAAAAACTCCTAGAATTAATGACCAACTTCAGCAACATAGCAGGATACAAGATCAACCTATACACATCATTACAATTTGTATACACCGATAATGAAAACAATACCATTCACAATAGCTGAAAGAAAGGAAATACCTAGGAATTACCCTAACCAAGGGACTGAAGGACTTCTACAAAGAAAACTACTGTATTCCAATAAAGGAAATGGAAAAGGGCATTTGAAAATGGAAAGATGTTCACTACTCCTGAATAGGTAGAACCAATATTGTCAAAATGACCATACTTTAAAAAATGTTATATAGATTCAATGCAGTGCAATCAAAATACTATCAGCATACTTTACAGAGCCAAATAATGAAATCCTAAAATTTATATGGAATCAGAAGAGCCCCAGAATAGCAAAATAAATTTGGGAAACAAGTACAAAGCAGGAGGCCTTACAATATCAGACCTCAAGCAGTACTTCAAAGAAATAGTGATAAAAATGGCATGTACTAGAAGAAAAACAGATGCATGGATCAAAGAAAAGAATAGAAGATACAGAAATTTCCCCAGACACATTCAGCTACTTGATCTTTGACAAATGGGCCAAAAGCATACATTGGAGGAAAGATGGCCTCTTCAAGAAGTAGTGTTGGAAATATTGTTTATTTGTTTGCAGAAGATTGAAACCAGACTCATATCTCTCAGTGTGTACTAAATTAAAATAAAAATGGATCAAAAATCTAAACACTAAAACATAAATATTAAACCTACTGGAAGGTAAAATCGGTAAAACACTTGAAGACAGGAATAGAAAAGGATTTTCTAAACAGAACCTTATTTGCGGAAGAAATAATGGCAAGAATCAACAAATTGGATTATATCAGACTGAAATGCTTCTGTAACACAAAAGAATTAATTAGGAGAATGAAGAGATAACCTATAGAATGGGAAAAAATTTTTTTTGCCAGGTCCTCTTCAGACAGAGGACTAATATCTAGAATATATAAATAATTAGAAAAATTAAACTGCCTAAAATTGAAAGAGCCAGTCAAGAAATGGGCAAGAGAAATGATCAGACATTTCACAGAGGAAGAAGTACAAATGGCCAACAAATATATGAAAAAATGTTCAACATCTCTGGCCATTAGAGAATTGCAAATTAAAACAATGCTAAGATTCCATCTTACTCAAAAAAAGCTCAATCATCAAGAAATCAAAAACCTCTATGAACTGTGAGTTGAAAAAAACCTTTCCTCCTAGAACTTTGGGTGTTGGGTATTTTGTCTCAGTAATGAGAAAAGTAACCAAGACAGTATCAAGTAATAAAGAACTTATAATCACAGCATCAAACAGTTGAAAAGAGTAATTGTATCTTCATCATCCTGATTTAGATCTCAGTCTTATTAGTTCACTTATATTAACACTGAAAGCATAATACTCTGGTTTGCAAAATGCATTTAAATGCATCTGAACATGCCCTTCACTAAATATCAACTTGCAATTCTTAAAAATTTAGAAAAGGGCTAAAGGTGTAGGGGAAGTGGGAAGGGTAGGGGAAAGGAAATAAGGGAAAAGAAAAAAATATGAGAAAATGAAAAAATGGAAACAAAGTTTTTGTAAATAAGAAAGGGAGGAGGGGGTGAAGGTAGTGTAGGGGTATGGGAATGGGAAAAAAATGAGAACCAAGACCTGTCATGTAAAGGTTAGAGATCCCAATGATGAATGTAACTGTACTATATACCTAAAAAGAACCAATAAACTCAGTGAGAAAACAATTTAGAAAATATTTTAAAAGTCCCACAGCAGTTATAAGTGTGTAGAACTTTTGAAAGAGATGATTTTGTGTTTTATTTTGTGAAATTAAACATTTCTGAAGCAACTATTATGATAAAATTCTTCAAGCAAGCACCAGATGGACAAATCCTTCCTTCCAAAAGGAGATAAAATGTAGGCTGGCCCTGGGAGGCTTATGAAATAATTGCTGCTTTGGTTTTTAGAAAATAAGCCATTACTTATAACCTTTTGTATGTGAGCCAGTGCTCTCATAATTAGTAGATAAACTATCTAGGAGGTATTTTAGACTTGGTTAATCATCTATAGGTTCACAAAGAACAGACCCCGACTAAGCCAATTTCCCACCAAGAATGAAGTAAGGTATTATCTGACTTCCAGTGACCAGATTTTTTTCCAGCTTTCTTTTACACTGCCTAATAATGTCTCCACAAATGTATTTACCGAATTTACAGATTTAGTTATTTTTTATTCTCTGATCATAAAGATTGTTATAACTTCTTTTTCTTCAGAGCACTGTCCCAGGGAAATTTGAGTATGTGCTCCCCCAGACCACAGTCACTCACATTTGACTCAGAATAAGCTGTCTTCTTATTTTCCTTTAGTGTCATTGTTTTATGTCCACAACTTCAATCTGTATAAGGTATGACAATATATGTTTGTAGGTGATGTGGAGAAGGAAAGGGAAAACATGATTTTTTTTTTTGGTACCGGGAATGAAACTGAAGAACTTGAGCTTGCCAGGCAAGCTTGGTGCCACTGAATTACACTCTGGGCCCGAAAACATGATCTTTCTAGAGACGTGAATTACAACTGCTTTTTTGTTTTTGTTTTTGTTTTTTGAGACAGGGTCTCACTATGTAGTTGAGACTGACCTGGAACTCACTGTGGAGCTCAGGCTGGTCTCGAATTTACAGCGATCCTCTTGCTTCAACCTCCCGAGTGCTGGGATTACAGGCGTGCACCACCACGCCCGGCTGTGAATTCCAACTGGAAAGGCTTACTCCTTGAGAAGGTGGAAAGGCACGGGATCTGGGTGAAGAAACTGGCCTCAAGTAGGTCACTGTCACTACTTCTAGACCCAGACTGGGTTGCAGAGGTCACAAGTGCAGCATTGTTGGGAAGCAGTGAGAATTCATGTCTGATTACTTTTGTTTTCTTAATGAGTTATTAATATATATATACATATATACATACATATACATATATATATATACACACACGCGCACACACACACACACACACACACACACACACACACACACACA
>NW_022974609.1:9739-9956 GCF_012274545.1 Fukomys damarensis
AATTGGTGTTGATGCTTGTGGAAGCCTATTGTAAGTACACAGTAAGATGTGGATCCGGAAAGTGAAAACCTTGTCCATTATTGGAGTGTTGCCAGGAGATTAGGGAGGAGGGAGTGGAAACAGAAGAGGTGTTTGTTGGAGAGAGTTCATAGCTCTAGGAAGCTAGGTAAGGAAGAGCCTGGTGGATGGTGAGGAACATTGTGCAGCCAGTAGACTG
>NW_022974610.1:0-37556 GCF_012274545.1 Fukomys damarensis
CTCAGATGCATGACTGTTTCACTTGGGACAAATGACTGTTCATGTTGGGCCCTACAACCACTCTTAGGGGAAGCAGGGCCACCTGAGAAAAACAAGGCTACCTGTGGGCTGGGTCCCACACTTGACCAAAAGTGTCCTGCTCACTTTGGTTATAGGACCTGCTGAACGATCTTCTCAAAAGATGGAGCTGCAATAAAGCCCAGCCCATGGCTGGGTCCCCCTTACACCTATGCATCAAAGAAGCATCCAAGTAGCAGCACAGTCCTATTTTCCTCCCATTCCACCCATAGACAACACTTCCAAAAAGTTAGTGCTGATGTGTACTGTGAAGTCACTGCAACGTGCAGGATAGGGGAGCATACCTGGGACAACTGAAGGAATCTCAAACACAATTAGATCCTAGAGTGAGTCCAACACTTTCTTTTCTTGGAATGCCATTTTCCACTGTGCTTGCATAACACGTTGGAGAAGGATGCAGCACAGGATTGCCAATTTGGCTAAGTCCAACTATCATTTAAACTGTGGTATCTGATGCCTGTCTTCCTCTGTCTAATGGACAGGCAGGAAATAGGAGACAAGGGAGGTGATGTATAAAACTGTGCAAAGCCATGTAAGGAAAAAGCAAGAAAATGAGGATGCTGGATGTGAATAGGAGGTAGCATGGGCAATAGGGACTTGTGGATGTGAGGAAAAAAATGAGAGTTCAATGGGCACCTGTTCTTGCAGTGGCTGAGTGGGCACAAGGTACTCCACAGTGGGCATGTAGGAGCGAACAAAATGCTTTCACGTAGCAAAAGGACTGGGAATTTAGAAGAGAGACCGAGGAATGGAGGGAGCCCACAGTCTGAGCTTGATGGCTAGGGAAAAAGTAGGCAACCAGGAGGGGGAATCTCTGAGAAGTGGGAGGCAAGAAAAGGAGTACTCTTTCAGAAACTGTAGAAAACTCTAGCCAAGTTACTGGACATTAAGAAGCACAAGACTCTGTGAAGGACTGCAAGAGGGCCTAAGGAAGAGTATTTTTTTCCAGAGCGAAAGAAAAACCAGGCAGACAAGGCATAGTCTCCTAGGAAGCCAGTTATGCCATCTTTGGAGTGTGAACCCAAGAATTTGAGGGAAGAAAAGTGTTCACTGTGCCACTGTGGAGACTGAGGAGGCTGATTCAGGACACAGAACTTCTTACTTCGAGGTATGGCTTGAAATTCTGGAGATGGAGTGTGATGACAGTCGTATGGTCCTTTGAAATACCTAGGTAAAACTGTGCTGTAACTGAAAACCACAGACAAATGAACGCTGGCTGCTACTGCTACTCAATCTCTCTTAAAATGATATGAAAATGTGAAAGACAGAGTGTCGACCTCACCTGCTGGCTGACTTCTGGGATCTGTTCAGGAAGGTGGTTGAGGCCCTCTACCCCAGGCCAACAGGACTGAGAGTCAAAATTCCTCAGTGTCCTCAGCACCTCCTCATACTTGCATCGTTGACCAGGAGCCAGGAGACAGGCTTAAATGGATGGGCGTAAGACTCAGGCCTTAGCTTTGTGCTGCTGTCTCCATGGTTCCCACTATGAACCCTCCCCCAACCCCATGACCACTCATCTCAGCTGCCAACTCTGCAGCATTATCACAGCCTACTTCTGGGTTGGCACGGGCCCACATTGTGCACTCTCACTCTCTGCCAGTCTCCGGTAATATTGTATTGAGAAATGGGCTATTGAAATCCACCTCCACGACTCTGATCCCACACCTCTCATTTCAATTTTCCTCCCTCACATATCCAGGTCACAACCTGCTCCATGGGAGATCTACAGAGCAGCACAATTTTCACAAAACCACGGCCCTGGCTCAAAGACAGGATGAGCAGATGAAACACCCAAATGCTTGAGTTTCCCTTATGAAAGTCCCCTGAATCTCAGCACCCTAGGACCTTTTGCTGTTTAACTCAGGGCAAAAGGCCCTTCTCCTTGGGGCTCAAACCACTCTTCTTGGAGGAAGGGCCACATTACGAAGGCAGGGCATTGTGACGGCTGGTTCCTCCACCTGGGAGAATGTGGCCTGCTCAGCTGAGGTGGGCCAGGATCTGGACCAGGACTTTGGGAACAGACAGAGCTGCCCAAAAGATCAAAGGGCCTGGCTGGGTTGGCCATAATTCAGCATGTCTCAGAGGATCCCAAATCCCAGCATAGGCCTACTTCCAAGTCTTTGCAGAAAGAAGAAGCCTATCCAAGAAATAAGGAGAGATGCATCCTGAAAGTCCAGAACAAAGTACAGGCCAGGACATAGCAACAGCAGTAGTTGAATTCACCTCATAAACAATTATGTCATGGACTGAACCACAATGTTCTAGTCTTGAAATGCTGTGGAACAGAACACTTCCAAAGCATGTTGCAGAATGATGAGATGCACAATCCCCAAGGTGGTTGAGGACAAAGGTCAAATCCATGTCATTTGAGTGTTGAAATCACACACGTTCCCAAAAGAGAGAAGATTGGACAACTGGGAGTGGAACCGAAGTAGTCAGGGCAGCCATGAAAGAGGGAAATAGAGACATGTGGGAGGATGAGGTGACTAAAAGGCAGCCAGGGCTATAAGGTCTCTAAGATTGTGAAGAAAGCCAGATCGTCAGATGGGAACCTGGTCCTCCAGTGGCTGTGTTTTTACAGTGTCCTCAGCAGTTGCCTCTTAGGAAAGAACAGGAGGCTCTAATGTGTTCAAGGGGCTGGAAACCTGGGAGCGCGATAAGTGAAATGGAGTTAGGCCGAAATGCTGCCAAGTAGGCTAGGGGAAAAAGGGAAACCAGGAAGGGGCAGTCCACAAGATGAAGAAGGGTGGAAAGAAGTTGTGTAGCAGAGCCTCAGAAGAACTGAACCAACATTAAGAAGGCACAGGCCTGGGATAACTGCTGCAACTGGGACAAAGGAAGCCATCTTTCCATAGAGTGAGGGACATCACACAGTCAAGGAACCGTCCTGTATGCTGCCCTGCCTGGGGACATTAGATGGAGAACACAAGCAACAGACAGGACTAAAGTGTTCACAGTGCCAGGGAACGGGAAGAAGCCTCAGCTTGCCATTCCAGGCTACAGAGGTTCAAATGTGACAGGGAGCTGAGAAAGACTGGTGATGAATGGTGATGAGCATAGCAAAGAGAAAAGAACACTCTACATAAAGCTGAGTTGTACCGGAAAACTGGTGAGAGAGGTACACTTAATGTCACTGAGAATTTCTTTCCAGAAATAGAAGACCTCCACATAAAACATGGTATGCCATCCACCCTCAGTACACAGGAGTGAGAGATTCAAATTCTCACTGTGTCCTCAGGGCTTCCTCTCTCATGCATGTTTGCACAGGAACCAGAACATCTGCCCAAATGGTGAGACTGAATATCGGGGCCAAGCCTTTCTGCTGCAGTCTCCATGGTTACCACAATCCAGTGCTTACTGGCAACCATGGGAAACGAACCGAGCTGCCAACTTACTGGCATTATGAGAACTGTCATGTACCTGACCCTCACAGTGCACTTTGATACTCTACCAGCCTCAGAGAAAACTGAATTTATATCTCACCCTTCCAAATTTGCCTCATCGACTGTAATCATAGGCCTCTCAATATATGCTCCATATGTATTTTCTCCCACAAAATTTCAGTCACATCCACATCAGGAGGACATCGAGATGGCAAGATCAATTTAACAGAAGAATGGCCTTGGCTCAATGGGTGGATTAAAAAGAAGTAACATAGACTGTCTGGGCAATCACTGTGATATGTGTCTGAATATCATATCCTAAAAAGTGAAACATATATGTCAGACATGTGTAAATACCGAATAGTTTCTCTGGTGTGAAGAAACTATAAAAGTGGGTATGATCCTAATGAAATCAATGACAATATGAAATAGAAAGAAAAGGTCTTCAGGTGGAGAGGAGGGGGAAGTGTAGGCGAAAGGTAATAAGGGGAAGGAAAATAAACTATAAAAGTGGATAAGATCCTAATGAAATCAATGGCAATATGAAATAGGAAGAAAAGGTCTTCAGGTGGAGAGGAGGGGGAAGTGTAGGCGAAAGGTAATAAAGGGAAGGAAAAAATAGGAGAAAATGAGAAAAAAGAAATAAAAAAAATGTAAATAAGGAGGATGGTAGAGAGTGAAGTGAGGGCAGGGACACGGGGAAAAAATGAGAACCAACACGAGACATGTAAAGGTACGACATGCCCACAATGAATGTAACAGTACATGACAGGTAAAATGCACCAATAAACTCCATGAAAAAAAATTCCAAGAACACCAACATGCTAAGACACGTGGCTGTTTCCTTGGGCAAGTGACCATTCAGGTTGGGACCAACAATCACCCACTGGGGAAGCAGGGCCACCTGAGGAAGACAAGGCTACCTGTGGGGTGGGTCCCTCACATGGGAAATAGTGTCCTGCTCAGGTTGGTTACAGGACTTGCGGACGGACCTTCTCCAAAGTTGGAGCTTCAATAAAGCCCAATGGCCTTGGTTGCATCTCACTTATGCCTTCACATCACACAAGCCTCCAACTAGGAGCACAGTCCTATTTTCTAGATTCCAACTAGGAGCACAGTCCTATTTTCTAGCCATGGCACAAGAACACAACCTTCACACAAGTGACTGGTGGTGTGTTCCGAGATTTCACTACACATTCCAGGGCAGGGGAGCACACCTGGAAC
This sequence comes from Fukomys damarensis, assembly GCF_012274545.1. Lineage (NCBI taxonomy): Eukaryota > Metazoa > Chordata > Mammalia > Rodentia > Bathyergidae > Fukomys > Fukomys damarensis. Next base: position 4,686 of record NW_022974610.1, read on the forward strand.
AACTGAAGGCATCTCAAACACAATTAGATCCCAGGCTGAGCCCAAAACGTTCTTTCCTACACTGTCATTTAAACTGCTCTTCCAAAACACGTTGAAGAACGGTGAGGCACAGGATTCCCAATTTGGCCAATTCCACCTTTCATTTCAACATTGGTACTTGATGCATGTCATCTTCTGTGGAATGGTCAGCCAGGAAATGGGAGGCATGGGAGGTAAAATATAGTATTGTGGATTGCCATGTAAGGAAGAAACAGGAAAATGGGGACAGCGGATGTGAAAAGGAGGAAGCCAGGGCAATAGGGACTTGTGGATGTGAGGAAACAATGAGAGTTTCATGCGCACCTGTTTCTCAGGTGGCTAACAGAGCACAAGGGCCATCACAGTGCGATTGCAGGAGGGAATACAATGCTGTCACTTAAGAAAGAGACTGGGAATTTGAAAAACAGATCCAAGGACTGAACGGAGCCCACAGTGTGAGTGTCGTGACAAGGGGAAATATAGGGACCCAGGAAGGGGCATCCCTGACAAGTGGGAGGGAAGAAAATGTGCACTGTTTCTAAAACTACAGAAAAGTCTACCAAAGATATTGGTCCATAGCCAGTATTGCACAGTGTCACCGGCTGAAACAGGGCCTGAGAAGGAATATTTTTCTCCAGAGTGAAGGACACCCTAGGAAGACAAGGACTGGTCCCATAGGTTGCCATTCCTGCCATCTTTGGATTGTCAACAACAGAAACCATTGGGATCAAAATTTTCCCAGTCTCACTAAGGAGACTCCCGAGGCTCTTTTAGATCACAGATCTGCCCCTTTAGAAGGAGGGCCACAAAGCCTGGAGATGGAGGGTGATGACAGTCCGATAATCCTGTGAATTAGCTCAGTGAAACTGTGCTGGAATGGAAAACCGCAGACAAAGCCACATTGGTTGAGACTGTGACTGGATCTCTCTTGAAACGATAAAAAAAGTGCAAGGCAGAGTGTCCACTCACCTGCTGGCTGACTTCTGGGATCTGTTCAGGAGGGTTGTTGAGGCCCTGTACCCCAAGACACGAGGACTGAGAGTCACAATTCCTCAGTGTCCTCAGAAACTCCTCTCACTTGCATCTTTCAACAGGAGCCAGAATACAGGCCTAAATGGATGGGAATGAGAATGAGCGTTCTACTGCTGTCTCTATCTTTCTCAATAGTCTCCAAGGTTACCACAATCCACCTCTCCCCGGGAACCATGGATATGATCTGATCTGCCAACTTCCTGGCATTATGACAGCTGAGCACTGTCATGGACCTGACCCTCACAGTGCACTTTGATTCTCTGCCAGCCTCTGAGAAAATTGAATTTATTTCTCAGCCTTCCGATTTTGCCTCATTGACTGTAATCTTAGGCCTCTCAAAATATGCTCAATGTGTATTTACTCCCTCAAAATTTCAGGTGCATCCACCTCAGGAGGACAGCGAGATGGGAAGCCCAATTTAATAGAAGAATGGCCTTGGCTCAATGGGTGGATTTAACACAAGTAACATAGACTGCCTGGGCTATCACTGCTATATGTGTCTGAATATGATATCCTCAAAAGGGAAACAAATAAGTCAAACATGTGTAAATACCGAATAGTTTCTCTGGTGTGAATAAACTATAATAGTGCATAAGATCCTAATGAAATCTTTGACAATGTGAAATAGGAAGAAAAGGTCTTCAGGTGTAGGAGAGGGGGAAGTGTAGGCGAAAGGTAATAAGGGGAAGGAAAAAATAGGAGGAAATGAGAAAATGGAAATTAAAAAAAACTGTAAATAAGGAGGGTTGTAGAGAGTGAAGGGACAGAAAGGACATGGGTCAAAAAGTAAAAGCAAACCTGACATGTAAAGTTACGAGATGCCAACAATGAATGTACCTGTACATTATACCTAAAGTGCACTGATAAAATCGATGAAAAAAAAATTCCCAGAACACCAACATGCAAACGCATGTGGCTGTTGCTCTTGGGCAAGTGACCATTCAGGTTGGGACCTACAACCACCTATTGGGGCAGCAGGGCCACCTGAGGAAGACAAGGCTACCTCTGGGGTGGGTCACTCACGCGGGAAATAGTGTCCTGCTCAGTTTGGTTACAGAACTTGCGGACGGACCTCCTCCAAAGTTGGAGCTTCAATAAAGCCCAATGGCCGCGGCTGCATCTCGCTTATGCCTTCACATCGCACAAGCCTCCAACTAACAGCACAGTCCTATTTTCTAGCCATGGCACAAGAACACAACCCTCAGACAAGTGCCTGGACATGTGTATCGAGATTTCACTACACACTCCAGGGCAGAGGAACACACCTGGAACAACTGAAGGCATCTCAAACACAATTAGATCCCAGGCAGATCCCAACACGTTCTTTCCTTCCACTGCCATTTAAACTGCGTTTTCCAAAACACGTGGAAGAACGATGAGGCACAGGATTCCCAATTTGGCTAAATCCACCATTCATTTCAACATTGGTAATTGATGGTTGTCATCTTCTGTGGAATGGCCAGCCATGAAATGGGAGGCATGGGAGGTGAAGTATAGTACTGTGGAATGCCATGTAAGGAAGAAGCAGGAAAATGAGGAGAGGGGATGTGAAAAGGAGGCAGCCAGGGTCATAGGGACTTGTGGATGTGAGGAAAGAATGAGAGTTTCTTGGGCACCTGTTCCCGCAGTGGCTGAGTGGGCACACGGGCCACCACAGTGGGATTGCAAGAGTGAATACCATGCTGTCACTTAGGAAACATCTGGGGAATTTGGAAGAGAGATCTAAGGAATGGACAGAGCCCACAGTGTGAGCTTCGTGACTAGGGGAAATATAGGTACCCAGGAAGGGGCATCCCTGAGAAGTGGGAGGGAGGAAAAGGAGCACTGTTTCAGAGACTATAGAAAAAGTCTACCCAAGATATTGAACCGTAGGAAGCATTGGCCGGTGTCACGGGCTTAAACAGGGACTGAGAAGGAACATTTTTCTCCAGAGTGAAGGACACCCTGGGCAGACAAGGACTGGTCCCATAGGATGCCATTCCTGCCATCTTTGGATTGTCAACAACAGAAACTATTGGGATCAAAATTTTCCCAGTGTCACTAAGGATACTTGCGAGGGTCTTTGAGGTCACAGAGTTGCCTCTTTAGAAGGGGGGCCAGAAAGTTTGGAGATGGAGTGTGATGACAGTCCGATAATCCTGTGAACTAGTTCAGTCAAACTGAGCTGTAATTGAAAACCGTGCACAAAGTCACATTGGCTGCTACTGTGACTGGATGTTTCTTGAAATGATACAAAAAGTGAAAGGCAGAGTGTTCACTCACGTGCTGGCTGACTTCTGGGATCTGTTCAGGAAGGTCGTTGAGGCTCTGTACCCCAGGCCACCAGAAATGAGAGTCAAAATTCCTCAGTGTCCTCAGAAAATCCTCTCACTTGCATCATTCAACAAGAGCCAGAAGACAGGCCTAAATGGAAGGGAATGAGACTGAGGCGTTAGCCTTCTACTGCTGTCTCCATGGTTCCCATTAGTCTCCATGGTTACCACAATCCAGCTCTCCCCGGGAACCATGGAAATGATCCAACCTGCCAACTGCCTGAAATTATGACAGCTGAGCACTGTCGTGGATCTGACACTCACAGTGCACTTTGATACTCTACCAGCCTCTGAGAAAACAGAATTTATATCTCAGGCTTCCAAATTTGCCTCATTGACTGTAATCTTAGGCCTCTCAAGATATGCTCAATGTGTATTTACTCCCTCAAAATTTCAGGCGCATCCATCTCAGGAGGACAGCGAGATGGGAAGCCCAATTTAACAGAAGAATGGCCTTGGCTCAATGGGTGGATTTAACACAAGTAACATAGACTGCCTGGGCTATCACTGCTATATGTGTCTGAATATGATATCCTCAAAAGGGAAACAAATAAGTCAAACATGTGTAAAGACTGAATAGTTTCTCTGGTGTGAATAAACTACAATAGTGCATTAGATGCTGATGAAATCAATGACAATGTCAAATAGGAAGAATCTGGCTTCAGGTGTAGGGGAGGGGGAAGTGGAGGCAAATGGTAATAAGGGGAAGAAAAAAATAGGAGAAAATGAGAAAATGGTAATTAAAAACTTTTAAATAAGGAGGGTAGTAGAGAGTGAAGGGATAGAAGGGACACGGGTCAAAAAGGAAAACCAAGACCTGACATGTAAAGTTACGAGATGCCAACAATGAATGTCACTGTACATTATACCTAAAATGCACCAATAACCACGATGAAATAAAAATTCCCAGAACACCCACATGAGAAGACATGTGGATGTTTCTCTTGGGCAAGTGACTATTCAGGTTGGGACGTACAACCACCCACTAGGGAAGCAGGGCCACCTGAGCAAGACAAGGCTACCTGTGGGGTGGGTCCCTCACGTGGGAAATAGTGTTCTGCTCAGGTTGGTTACAGAACTTGCAGACGGACCTTCTCCAAAGTTGGAGCTTCAATAAAGCTCAATGGCTCCGGCTGCATCTTGCTTATGCCTTCACATCACACAAGCCTGCAACTAGCAGCACAGTCCTATTTTCTAGCCATGGCACAAAGACCACAACCCTCACACAAGTGACTGGAGTTGTGTTCCGAGATTTCACTGCACATTCCAGGACAGGGGAGCACACCTGGAAGAACTGAAGGCATCTCCAACACAATGAGATCCCAGGCTGAGCCCAACATGATCTTTCCTTACACAGCCCAAGTTTACACAGGTGTGAGTTTCATACATAAAACTATCATAATGGTTCTGAATTTAGGGCACACCCACTCCCAGAAACAATACTGCAGAGGTCTGGAGAGTCATGGAACAATAGGTACTGAGCCGGAACTTGCCACAGCCATGAGCCAGGGCCATGAAGTTAGTTGGAGAGCCTTGCATTGAACCTCCCCTCCTCCCCGAATCAATGATTTGAATCATTGGGATCTACATAAAATGGCCGACATGTCCCACTCCTAACTACTGCAGCCATGAGCAACTTGAGGAGCTCCTCGTCACAGTGTGAGACTGCCAGGCCCCTGGATTTCGAGCACAGGATAGTTGAGGTACATTTTGCCACTATGAAACCTGCACTCACATGGCTGTTATCCAGTGTAACATTCTGTGCATCTTGGATGCATTGTGAGAACCACCTGGTGTCGTTCTCCTTGCAGAGCGATGTTGAGCTGCCGGCTGGTATGATATAAGGTCACTGTCAGGCTAGGGTCCATCAGGGAGAGTCTGGACAAACAACAGTCAGGCCTGGCACTCCTGCTCTCCACAGCCTGCATACAGACCTCTGAAAAGGAATGCTTATAGAATCACAGAGAAAACATCACTCGGGACAGAACTCCGTTGAAAAGTGAGCAGGGCATTGCCATTCATTGAGACCCCCAGGGACTCAGTAGGCAAAACGCCCCCAGGTGACCCACGGGTTTCTGATATCTCAGTCTTCCTTCACCCTCCCTGCCTCCCTCAAAAGCCCTAGCATGATTGAGGACCTCATGGAGCCCTCGCTCATACCATTGTGGGTGAAGCACTACAGTCTCTAGCCAGCCAGCTGAGAGATGACCCACAGGACATCCATGGATGCCTCCTGCCGAACTTTTGGGTGTCACTGATGCTGCCATGGGCTCAAACGAACCCCAGCTTGAGGCCAACCACCTGCAATGGGATGGTCCATGAGTTCATCACCCTGCCGTCCCTTCAGATTACAACTGGTGGGGAAATGAGCAGGGACTAGCCGTGCAGTCCACCCACCTTGCCACAGATAGCAAATAACACACCAAGATCCAGGACAGAGTCTATCAGTGAGCCTGAATTCCCCCTCTTTTGACTTGCATAGAACACGGAGAACCTGTGAAGAGCACTGGGAGCCCTCACTCCTACTGTATGGCATTCACCAGACCTTCAGTCCATTTTTAGGTCCAGGCTGAACTTGCCCTTCCTAGTTTCAAGTAAGTGGACTGCTCAAGGTGTGGTCAGCAATGCCGTCCAAAAGTCATCACTCTGCCAGCTATGCAGCAAGCAGTCTTCTGAGGACTTGTAGGCCAACTGTGCTCTTGCCTTGGTCCTAGGCGCCACCTGGTGGATGATTTAAGGATCATTGGCATGGAAAAGTGCTGGCCTCAAGGACAAGTCACACAGAGGTCTGTCAAAGTAGTGGTCAGCACACAGCAAGTCTATACCCTCCATGCAACTGCTGCACAAGGGTACAAAGCGGACCACTGGGATACACAGTAAACGCACCCTGGTCCCTACCTGCTCCCGGTGAACACAAGGCCAGGGCCTAGGAAGGAAATAAGAAGGCCCTTGGCTGAGACATTAAATGGCAGAAGGTTGGAGTGTCCAATCAAGATGCAGTGAGCCTGCATGCCATCTTAGCTGTCTCTCACAGAATGACTATAACCACTGAACAGCTGCGAGAGTTGTGACTCATACCTTTCTGCATGTCATAAACTTTGGGCACTACTTAGCTAGCCAGTGAGACAGCCCTCACGACTGTCTGCTCGGTGGATATGGTGAGGGTTTATTGCCCACAACAGGGAGACTGTCCTCAAGCCAGAGGAAAAGCATCCTGCTTGAGAAGATCAGTGAGACACACCACAAGTTTACACAGGTGTGACTTTCATCCATAAAACTTTCAGATTGGTTCTGCATTCAGGGCACACCCACTCCCAGAAACAATACTGCAGAGGTCTGCAGAATCATGGAATAATACGCTCTGAGCTGCAACTTGCCACAGCCATGAGCCAGGGCCACGAAGGTCATTGGAGAGCCTTGCATTGAACCTCCCCTCCTCCCTGAACCAAAGATTAGAAGCATTGGGTTCTATCTAGAATGGCAGACATGTCCCACTGCTAACGAACTGCAGGCATGAACAACTTGAGGAGCTCCTCCTCACAGTGTGAGATGGCCAGGTCCCTGGATTTCGAGCACAGGACAGTTGAGGTACATTTGGCCACTATGAAACATGCACTCACATGGCTGGCATCCAGTATAACATTCAGTTCCTCTTCGACGCATTGTGCGAACCACCTGGAGTCATTCTCCTTGCAGAGTGAAGTTGAGCTGCAGGCTGGCATGATGTGAGGTCACTGTCAGGCTAGGCTCCATCAGGGAGAATCTGTACGAACAATGGTCAGGCCGGGCACTCCTGCTCTCCACAGCCTACATACAGCCCTCTGAAAAGGAATGGTTATAGAATCAGAGAGACAACATCGCTCAGGACAAAACCCAGTTGAAAAGTGAGCAAGGCATTGCCATTCATTGAGACCCCCAGGGACTCAGTAGGCAAAAGGCCCCCAGGTGACTCACGGGTTTCTGCTATCTCAGTCTTCCTTCACCCTTCCTGCCTCTGTCAAAAGCCCTAGCATGCTTCAGGAGCTCATGGAACCCTTGCTCATACCATTGTGCGTGAAGCACTACAGCCTCTAGCCAGCCAGCCGAGAGATGAGCCGCAGGACATCCATGGTTGCCTCCTGCCGACCTTTTTTGTTTCACTGATGCTGCGATGGGCTCAAACGAACCCCAGCTTGAGGCCAACCACCTGAAATGGAATGGTTCATCAGTTCATCAGCCGGCCGTCCCTTCAGATTACAACTGGTGGGGAAATGAGCAGGGCCTAGCCATGCAGTCCTCCCACCTTGCCACAGATAGCAAACAGCACACTAAGATCCAGGAGAGAGTCTTGGGAGTGAGCCTGAATTCCCTCTCTTTTGAGTCTCACAGAACACTGAGAACATGTGAAGAGCACTGTGAGCCCTCACTCCTACTGTGCAGCATTCGCCTGATCTCAGTCCATCTTTAGGCCCAGGCTGAACCTGCCCTGCCTAGTTACATGTAAGCAGTCTGCTCAAGGTGTGGTCAGCAATGCCTTCCAAATGTCATCACTCTCCCAGCTATGCAGCAAGCAGTCTCCTGAGGACTTGTAGGCTAACTGTGCTCTTGCCCTGTTCCTTGGTGCCTCCTTGTGGATGTTTTAAGGATCGTATGCATGGAAAAACGCTGCCCTCAAGGACAAGTCACACAGACATCTGTCGAGTAGTGGTCAGCACGCAGCAAGTCTATACCCTCCATGCAGCAGCTTCTCATGGCTACCATGCGGATCACTGGGATACACAGTCAAAGCGCCCTGGTCCCTACCTGCTCCTGCTGAACACAGGGCCAGGGCCTAGGAAGTAAATAAGAAAGCCCTTGGCCTAGACATCAAATGGCAGAAGGTTGCAGTGCCCAATCAAGCCTCAGTGAGCCTGCATTTCATCTTAGCTTCCGCTCACAGAATGACTAGAATCCATTAACAGCTGGGAGAGTCATGACTCATACCTTTCTGCATGTCATAAACTTTCGGCACTACTTAGCTGGCCAATGAGACAGCCATCACGACTGTCTGCTCCGTGGATATGGTGAGGGTCTATTGGCGACAGCATGGAGACTGTCCTCAAGCCAGAGCAAAAGCACTCTGCTTGAGAAGGCCAGTCAGGCACAGCCCAAGTTCACACAGGTGTGACTTTCATACATAAAACTTTCAGACTGGTTCTGCATTCAGGGAACACCCACTCCCAGAAACAATACTGCAGATGTCTGAAGATTCATGGAATAATACGCACTGAGCCGGAACTTGCCACAGCCATGAGCGAGGTCCACAAAGGTAATTGGAGATCCTTGCATTGAACCTCCCCTCCTCCCCAAATCAAATATTTGAAGCATTGGGTTCTACCTAAAATGGCCGACATGTCCCACTCCTAATGAACTTCAGGCATGAGCAACTTGAGGAGCTCCTCATCACAGTGTGAGACTGCCAGGCCCCTAGATTTCAAGCATAGTACAGTTGACGTACATTTTTCTGCTACATAACCTGCACTCACACGGCTGGCATCCAGTGCAACATTCCGTTCCTCTTGGACACATTGTGCGAACCACCTGGTGTCGTTCTCCTTGCAGAGTGACGTTGAGCTGTCAGGTAGCATAATGTGAGGTCACTGTCAGGCTAGACTAAATCAGTAAAAATCTGTACAAACAATGGTCAGGCCGGGCACTCCTGCTCTCCACAGACTGCATACAGCCCTCTGAAAAGGAATGGTTATAGAATCAGAGAGAAAACATCGCTCGGTACAGAACCCAGTTGAAAAGTCAGCACGGCATTGCCGTTCATTGAAACCCCCAGGGACTCAGTAGGCAAAAGGCCCCCCGGTGACACATGGGTTTCTGATATCTCAGTCTCCCTTCACCCTCCCTGCCTCCGTCAAAAGCCCTAGCATGGTTCAGGGGCTCATGGAGCCCTCGCTCATACCATTGTGCGTGAAGCACTACAGTCTCTAGCCAGCCAGCCGAGAGAGGAGCCGCAGGACATCCATGGTTGCCTCCGGCCGACCTTTTAGGTTCCACTGATGCTGCCATGGGCTCAAACGAACCCCAGCTTGAGGCCAACCACCTGAAATGGAATGGTTCATGATTTCATCAGCCTGCCATCCCTTCAGATTACAACTGGTGAGTAATGAGCAGGGCCTAGCCATGCAGTTCACCCACCTTGCCACAGATAGCAAACAGCACACCAAGATCCAGGAGAGAGTCTTGGAGTGAGCCAGAATTCCCCCTATTTTGACTCTCAGAGAACACTGAGAACTTGTGAAGAACACCGTGAACCCTTACTCCTACTGTGCGGCATTCGCCTGACTTTCAATCCATGTTTAGGCCCCGGCTGAACCTGCCCTGCCTAGTTTCACAGAAGTGGACTTCTCAAGGTGTGGTTAGCAATGCTGTCCAAATCTCATCACCGTGCTAGCTATACAGCAAGCAGTTTTCTGAGGACTTGTAGGCCAACTGTGCTCTTGCCCTGGACCTAGGCTCCACCTTGTGGTTGTTTTAAGGATTGGTGGCATGGAAAAATGCTGGCCTCAAGGACAATTCACACAGAGGTCTGTCGAATAGTGGTCAGCACGCAGCAAGTCTATACCCTCCATGCAGCTGCTGCTCATGGATACCATGAGAATCACTGGGATACACAGTCAACGCACCCTGGTTCCTACCTGCTCCTGATGAACACAGGGCCAGGGCCTTGGAAGTAAATAAGAAGGCGCTTGACCTAGACATCAAATGGCAGAAAGTTGGAGTGGCCAATCAAGCCGCAGTGAGCCTGCATTCCATTTTAGCTGCCTCCCACAGAATGACTAGAACCCCTTAACAGCTGTGAGAGTCGTGACTGATACCTTTCTTCATGTCATAAAATTTGGGCACTACTTAACTGGCCAGGGATACAACCCTCACAGCTGTCTGCTCCGTGGATATGGTGAGGGTCTATTACCCACAGCAGGGAGACTGTCCTCAAGCCACAGGAAAAGCATTGTGCTTGAGAAGGCCAGTGAGACACACCACAAGTTTACACAGGTGTGACTTTCATCCATAAAACTTTCAGATTGGTTCTGCATTTAGGGCACACCCACTCCCAGAAACAATACTGCAGAGGTCTGGAGAGTCATGGAATAATACGCACTGAGCTGGATCTTGCCACAGCCATGAGCCAGGGCCACGAAGGTCATTGGAAAGCCTTGCATTGAACCTCCCCTCCTCCCCGAATCAAAGATTAGAAGCATTGGGTTCTACCTAGAATGGCCGACATGTCCCACTGCTAACTAACTGCAGGCCTGAGCAACTTGAGGAGCTCCTCGTCACAGTGTGAGACTGCCAGGCCCCTGGATTTCGAGCACAGGACAGTTGAGGTACATTTTGCCACTACGAAACCTGCCTCACACGGCTGGCATCCACTGTAACATTCAGTTCCTCTTGGACGCATTGTGGGAACCACCTGGCGTCGTTCTCCTTCCAGAGCAACGTTGAGCTGCCGGCTAGCATGATGTGAGGTCACTGTCATGCTAGGCTCCTTCAGGGAGATTCTGTACGAACTATGGTCAGGCCGGGCACTCCTGCTCTCCACAGCCTGCATACAGCCCTCTGAAAAGGAATGGTTATAGAATCAGAGAGAAACCATCGCTCGTGACAGTACCCAGTTGAAAAGTGAGCAGGTCATTGCCATTCATTGAGAACCCCAGGGACTCAGTAGGCAAAAGGCTGCCAGGTGACACATGGGTTTCTGATATCTCAGTCTTCCTTCACCCTCCCTGCCTCCCTCCAAAGCCCTAGCATGGTTCCGGAGTTCATGGAGCCCTTGCTCATACCATTGTGCGTGAAGCACTACAGTCTCTAGCCAGCCAGCCGGGAGATGAGCCGCAGGACATCCATGGTTGCCTCCTGTTGAACTTTTTGGTTTCATGATGCTGCCATGGTCTCAAACGAACCCCAGCTTGAAGCCAACCACCTGAAATGGAATGGTTCATGAGTTCGTCAGCCTGCCATCCCTTCAGAATACAACTGGTGGGGAAATGAGCAGGGCCTAGCCATGCAGTCCACCTACCTTGCCACAGATAGCAAATAGCACACCAAGATCCAGCAGAGAGTCTTGGACTGAGCCTGATTTCCCCCTTTTTTGACTCACATCGAACACTGAGAACCTGTGAAGAGCACTGTGAGCCCTCACTCCTACTGTGCAGCATTCGCCTGATCTTCAGTCAAGTTTACGCCCAGGCTGAACCTGCCCTGCCTAGTTTGACTTATGTAGACTGCTCAAGTCGTGGTTAGTAATGCCATCCAAATGGCATCACTCTGCCAGCTATTTAGCAAGTAAGCCTTCTGAGGACTGATAGGCCAACTGTGCTCTTGCCCTGGTCCTGCGCGCCACCTTGTGGATATTTTAAGGATGATTGGCATGGAAAAATGCTGGCCTCAAGGACAAGTCACAAGGAGGTCTGTTGAGTAGTGGCCAGCACGTAGAAAATCTATACCCTCCATGCAGCTTCTGTTCTACACTACCATGAGGACCACTGGGCTACAGAGTAAACACCCCCTGTCCCTACCTGCCCTAGTGAACAAAGGGCCAGGGCCTAGGAAGTAAATGAGAAGGCCCTTCGCCTAGACATCAAATGGCAGAAGTTCAGAGTATCCAGTCCAGCCGCATCGAGCCTGCATTGAAACTTTGCAGCTTCCCACAGAATGACTAGGACCCCTTCACAGCTGGGAGAGCCAGCACTCATACCTTTCTGCATGTCCCAAGCTTTGGGGACTATTCAGCTGCACAGGGAGCCAGCTCTCACTTGTTGTCTCCACCAGGGATGTGCTTATGGAATATTTTCCCATGCAGTGCAACTGTCCTCAAGCTGGCAGAAAAGCAACAGGTTTGAGAAGGCTAGTCAGACACACCACTAGTTCAGGCAGACCTGACTTTCATACCCTGGAACATTTCCGGCAGCTTAGGCAGTCAGGGAACACACACGGCAACAAACGGTCATGCAGAAGTCTGGAGAGTCATTGTACAACATGCAGTGATCCTGAAGCTGCCCACAGCCATGAGCGAAGGCCAAGATGTGAATGGCTATGACATGGATTGATGTGCCCATGTCCCACAACCAAATAGGTGAAGCCTTGGCTTCGACCTAGCATTGCAGACCCATTAGAGTCATAACGCATGGAACGTGGGAGCACGTTGAGGAGCTCCTAGACACAGTGTGATCCGTCCATGCCCCTGGGCTTCAAGTGAGGTACTGTTTGCTCCTAAGAGACATGCACTCATAGGGCGGGTATACAGTGAAAACTTTCCTAACTGGTCGACGCATGGTGACAATCCCTTCTCGTCATCCACCTTGCAGTGCAACTTGGAACTGCAGACTAGCACGAAATGTGTTTATTCTCATTCCAGAGACCGTGCAGGAGACTGTTCAGGAACAGTTGCTCATGCAGTGTGCTCCTGCTCTCCACAGTATGCAGACAGCCACCTGAAAATGAAGGGTTATGGAATCATTGAGAAAATCTCCCTTGGGAGAAAACCCTGCTGAAAAATGAGCAGGGCTTAGCTATGCATTGATACCAACTGTGATGTAGCATGCTCAAGGCTCCCAGTGGAACAATGGATGGCTAAGCTCTCAGCCTGTATTCCCACTAGCTGCTTCCCTCAAAAGCCTAGCATGGATTGGCAGCCCAAGAGGCTCTCACTCCTATCATTTTGTATGAAACACAACTGGCTGTCTAGACAGCTGGATGATGAGCAGCACATCATCCAGGCTAGCCAGCAGCAGTCCAATTAGGTTACCTGGGCCCTCAGTGTGCTCACACTAACACCAGCCTGATGAAAACCACCTGACAAGGAATGATTCATGAGTTCGTCAGCCTGCCGTCACTTCAGCCTGCAACCTGTGGAGTATGGAGCAGTCCCTAGCCATGCAGTCAGCCCGATTTACCAAAGGTAGCAGATAGTACAACCAAATACAGTGGAGAGCCATGCAGTGAGCCTGCATTCCCACCATTTTGACTCTGACAGACCACTGAGGCCCTTTCAATAGCCCACAGGGAGCCCTCACTCCTACTGTGTCGCATTCGTCTGATATTCAGCGCATCTTTGTGCCTATGCTGAAACTGCCCTGCCTAGCTTGATGCCAGCAGACTCCTTATGGACTGCTTAGCAATGCAGTCCACATGTCCTCCCACTGCCAGCTATGCCGCAGTCTTCTCAGGACCGGCCAGCCCACAGTGCTCTGGCCTTGGTCCTGTGAGCCACCTGGTGGACACTTTACGGAATGTCAGGCATGGAAACATGCTGGCATCATGGTACAGTAAGTCATACAGAGGTCTGGCGATTAGTGGTAATACCACAGCTAGTCTGCCGTTGGTGTAGGCAGGGCTCTGACGAGTACCATTTGGCCACATGGTGAACACACTCTTTTCCCTTCCTGCCCCTCCTGAACAAAGCCACAGGGACTAGGACCTGAATAAGAAGGCCCTTCCCCTAGACATCCAAATTCAGAAGGTTCTAGCAGCCAATCAAGAAGCAGTGAGCCTGCTTTCAAATATCATTGCCTTCCACAGAATGACTAGGACCCCTTCACAGCTTGGAGAGCCATCACTCATACCCTTCTGCATGTCCCAAACATTGGGGACTACTCAGCTGCACAGGGAGCCAGCCCTCACCTGCTGTCTCCTCCAGGGATATGCTGATGGAATATTTTGCAATGCAGTGATACAGTCCTCAAGCCGGCAGGAAAGCAGCATGCTTGAGAAGGCCAGTCAGACACACCACGAACTCACGCAGACCTGCCTTTCATACAGTGGAACATTTCGGACAGGTTAGACATTTAGGGAATATGCACATCAACAAACGATCATACAGATATCTGGAGAGTTATTGTACAACATGCAGTGAGCCTGAAGCTACCCGTGATGAGGCAGGGCCATGCCGTCAATCCGTAAGCCATGCATTGAGCCTGTCCTCCTCCTGGAATCAAACAGGTGAAGCCTTGGGTTATACCTAGCATTGTAGACACCTTAGAGTGGTAATGCATTGAAAGCAGGAGAACCTTGAGAAGCTCCTAGACACAGTGTGTGCCAGCCAGGCCCAGGGACTTCATTCAAGCTCGCCACAGGTGAGGTACTGTTTGCAAGTAAGAGAAGTGCACTCATATCGTGATCGTGCAGTGTTAACTTTCCCCCCTGTTCGATGCATGGTGAGAACCCCTTGGCTTCGTCCTCCTTGCCGTGCAACATGGAGGTGCAGACTGGCATGAAGTGAGTTCACTCTCTTCCCAGGCTCCATCCAGGAGACTCTTCAGGATCCGTTCCTCCTGCAGAGCGCTCCTGCTATCCACAGCATGCATACAGCGACCTGAAAAGGAAGGGTTATGGAATGAGTGAGCAATCCTCCCATGGGAGAAATTTCCATTAAAAAAGAACAGGGCATGGCCATGCACTGACACCACCAGCAACACAGCATGCTCAAGGCCCCCAATGGCACAATGGATGGCCAAGTAGTCAGCCTACATTCCCACTAGCTGCCTCCCTCAAAGGCCTACCATGGAATGTCCGCCCAGATGGCCCTCACACCTATCATTGTGTATGAAGCACATCTGGCACCATCCAACCAGCCAAATGATGAGCACAAGATCATCCAGGCCTGCCTCCAGCAGGCGCTTTAGGTTCTCTGGGGGCCGCAGTGTCCTCACACTAACCCCAGCCTGATGCCAACCATCTGACAAGGAATGCTTCATGAGTCAGTCAGCCTGCTGGCACTTCAGCCTGCAACCTGTGGAGAAAGGAGTGCGGCCTAGCCATGCAGTCAGCCTGACCTGCCAAAGATATCAGATAGCACACCCCAATACAGTGGACAGCCATACAGTGAGCCTGCATTCCCACTGTTTTGACTCAGACAGACCATTGAGGCCCTTTCAACAGACCACAGAGAGCCCTCACTCCTACTGTGCAGCATTCGCCTGATGTTCAGCACATCTTTAGGCCCATGTGGTGTCTGTCCTGCCTAGCTTGACTCCAGCAGACTGCCTATGGACTGTTTAGCAATACAGTACACCTGTCCACACACTACCAGCTAAGCAGCAGTCCTCAGAGGGCTGGCCACACCAAAGTGAAATGGCCCTGTTCCTTGGCTCCACCTGGTGGACTCATTCAGGATAGGTAGTCGTGCTTTCCTCCTGGAAGAGTCAGACATAGGGAGGGCTGGTGAGTAGCGGTAAGCATGTGGCAATTCCACCCTCAGTGCATCTTCTAGGCATGGCTCCCATGAGGACTACTTGGTCAGAGTGAGCACACCATTATCCCTGCTGGACCCTCTTGAACAAAGGCACGGAGCCTAGTACCTGAGTAAGAATGCCCTTCCCCTGGACATCCAATGGCAGAAAGTTCAAACAGCCAATGAATGTGCAGTGAGCAGGCATTCAATCTTCATTGCCTCCCAAAGAATGACTAGAACCCCTTCACAGCTGGGAGAGCCATCACTCATACCTTTCTGCATGGCCCAAGTTTTGGGGACTAGTCAGCTTCACAGGGATCCAGGCCTCACTTGCTGTCTCCTCCAGGGATATGCTTATGGAAGATTTTGCCATGCAGTGAGACTGTCATCAAGCCGGCAGGAAAGCAGGACTCTTGAGAAGGCCTGTCATAGACACCACGAGCTCATAAAGAAATGACTTTGGTACAGTGGAACATTTTGGACTGTTTAGGCATTCGGGGAACACGCACAGCAACAAACAATCATACAGAGGTCGGAGAGTCATTGTACAACATGCAGTGAGCCTGAGGCTGCCCACAGCCATGAACCAGGGCCACGCTGTGAATGGGTCAGGCATGCCTTTGGCATGCCCTCCTCCCAGAATCAAGGAGGTAAAGCCTTGGGTTCGACCTAGCATTGCAGACACGTTAAAGTTGTCACACATGGAAGGTGGGATTACCTTGAGGAGCTCCTAGACAGTGTGAGCCGGCCAGGCCCCTGGACTTCAAGCACTCCACAGGTGAGGTACTGTTTGTAACTAAGAGTCCTGCTCTCATATGGCAGTCATGCTGTGAAACATTTTGTACTTGTTCGATGCATGGTGAGAACCCCCTGGCATCGTCCTTCTTGCAGTGCAACTTGGAGGTGCATACTGGAGTGAAGTGAGTTCACTCTCATCCCAGGCTCTGTCCAGGAATCTGCACAGGAACTGTTACTCATGCAGAGTGCTCCTGCTTTCCACAGCATGCATACAGCCACCTGAAAAGGAAAGGTCATGGAGTCAGTGAGAAAATGTCCCGTGGGAGAAATTCCCATTGAAAAATGAACAGGGCATGGTCATGCATTGATACCATCAGGTACGCAGCATGCTCAAGGCCCCCAGTGGAACAATCAATGGCCAAGCTAGCTGTGCATCTTTGATCTCTTAGGGGATGAACCTGCCTCATCCCATTTCTTCATGTATCTGGAACAAGACCCTGACAGAACAAAAGCAGATGAATATCTCAGAACTATGAGAACTAAGAGAAACTTCTTAGGGAGGGCAGGAGACAACCCACATTAACTCAGTTGGAAATTTATTTCTCTAGTCCTTGTATCACACCCCCAGTGTTCCTCATCTAGTGGTGAAAATTAACACACTTCTAGAATGAGGGTGTTTGTGTTTTCCTTTGGGGAATTACTGAACAAAATCAGCTGTAACTTCAATGATTTCATATTTAAGCCTCCACAAAAATTGGCTGCGGTGTTATTTGCTAAATGAAGTTGGAGGTGAAGTCAATATTAGAATTCAAATATCAAAATGAACATTGACCTCTGAGGGGAGAGAACAGTGTGTATCTCAAATAAAAGCTGTCAGTTATTAGACACTCCCTCTGTACACTTTGGTCTCTCACTTTACATACATCACCTGAGTTCATTGTCACTTGAGGTAGTTGTCAGCATTAACTTTCTGTTTTGCACATGGGGAATATGAAATTCTAACTCTGAGGTAGAAAGGTATTCAGTGGATTATTCAGTGACACAAGTTTTAAGTGTATATAGTAGGGGAAAATACTTTCCCCCATCTCTATTAGTACTCTGTATCAACTGTGCACAGCAGTTCCATTTTTCTGAAGAACCATTCTTGAATAAACAAAAGCCAAGAAAGTTAAGAGTTTATGCCTCTTTCAAGGGAGCAGTCCAATAGGATACAAAAGGCCAGTGTGCATTCCTCACATTGAGTTCACTGAGTGATACAAGTCAGACTGCAGGGCTCCCCACAGGATCAAGCTGTTGCAAGCCTCTGCTGAGACCACATCTGCACCCAGCTTCTCTCTCCCTGCCCTATCCCTCTCCTCTCGTTCTCTTCCTCTGAGGAATCTGTTCTCACAAAACCATGTAAATCAGAATACCTATTTTAGGTTCTGCTTTTAGAGACTCCATCTGTAGGTAGTTAACAGAGCTAATCTGTGTTTCCTGCCATTCAGCAGAGGGACATCAAGATGTTGACATTTGGCCCAAACTGTGTAGAATGAGCTCTGTAAAAGGGCACCATTTCAATATGGACCAAAGCTACTTAATAATAAGGACTTGGCACCAGAATGAGCTGGGGTTCTTCAAAAGCAGGAGCTGTAGCTTCAGGGCTCACATTCACAGTCACTGTATGGTGCTGCCTCCTTGTGTTCAATGAAGAGAATCAGAAAAACCAACCTGAGAAATAAGGAAAGCTATAATTACCAGTAAGTGTTATATGTGTCCTTCTGCCTAAAGAATCACAGACCAAAAGACAAGTTGATTTAAATAATTGTTTCCCTGAACTATTTGAAAGTAAACTGTAAACCTGCTGTTTGTTAATACATTATATTCTACAAATAGGGGCATTCTCCTACATTACTACAATGTGATTTTCAAAGTCAAGACATTAGCACTGACCCATTATTGCCATCTAGTCTTCAGACCCAATTCCCATTGCCCCAGTTGTCACATTTAACATCCTTTGTAGCAGAAGGATCCAGCCCAAGTGTTGTGTTCAGCCATCTCATCTCTTGAGTCTCCTTACATGCAGGAACTACTCAGTCTTTCTTGGCTTTCAGGCTCTGGAATATTTGGAAGGTTACACAGCAGTTACATTCCAGATGTATAAATTTTAAATATAGTGTATGTGGTGTTTTTTGTGATTCTGTTGATAGATGACTCATTAGCAGGTATGTCACAAAAGTGACACTATGTTCACCTCTATTTGTTCTATTAGGTGTTCCACAAATAATTTTTCTCCTTTCTGTAGATGTTTTTTCTGATCACTCAGTTTAGAAGGTTCCCTCCAATGTAAAGACATCCTTGGGAACAAAGTCTTTGTAAATAGAGAAGGATGAAGGGGATGAAGGGAGGGCAGGGGTGTGGAGAACAAAACAGAACCAAGATATATCATGTAAAGGTACAAAATCCAAATGATAAATATAACTGTATTGTTTCCTTTAAATGTACCAATAAACTTAATGGGGAAAAATCATTGGCCTTGATAATTAATGCATATTCTGACAATTCACTAAAAGTGTTCAAGTATATTCATGAAGATTTTATTTATTAATATATTGTTTTCTTATAGTCATTCATGCATTATTTTGAAATTCAATAGATGATAATCACTTAATAACATCATTTGTGATATGGACCTAATAAAATGTTATTAGGACAATGGAGGGTCTTCCAGCTGGTTTCAATATCCTTCAAATATGCCTCCATCCTTTTTGAAAACTTCCTTGTTTCCTGGTACGAAATGTGCAGGTTTCATCTTGGACTTTCCCAGTTGTGGCCCTGGAATCAGCCATTTCCCTAAAGAGTCCCAGTTGTTATCTTGGAACATGGCATTCAGAAGTCAATATCTGAGCTTTAAGTATACTCAGAGCTATTGGAATGACACTGTTTCCTAGCCCTACATTGCAAACATGTAAGGAATATGGTTTTCATATCCACACAGACACACAAATGTGCACCTACCTTGCATGGGTGCTCACACACACACACCCACACACACACACACGCATCTACCATCTATCCAGAAAATTATGAGCCTTTACTGAAACATCCCATTCCTGTCTGACTTCACAGAGTTTGTTCAAGTTATCTCTTTCTGAAACAGTAACTCCATTCTCAACAGTAAAAGTGGGTTTCTATTATCCTTAGTGTATTTACTTATTGAATTCATTCTTTTATATAACCAGCTTCTGTCCACCTGAATCTCTTGCAGAAGCCCTCCACACTTTAGCTATGTTCTCCAAACCCAATATAATCAATAAGTATTCACTCCAGGACATCCTTGAGTGTGCATCCTTTCATGCCTCCATGGGGTCCCACAACCAGCATGTGGGTGTTTTTCAGATGCTAATCAGTTTTACTTGGGGGTCATCATAAATCCTTCCTCAACCCCATTGTCTGGCCAGCTTCCTGTGCCACATTTAATGACTTTGGGACTGAATCACTCCAGAGGAAGCAGAAAAACAAAAGGAAGAACATGATAACCTGCCAATACCATATGAATTTGATAAATTAAATTTAGAAGTGTTGTTGAATGAAGTGGTCAACCAATCATTTTTAATTTAATGTTCATTATATTGAAGCAGTTAGGAGTTGGTGATGGTATGCACAGAGGTTAAAAAAACATGTTTCCTGACTTCCAGCAACATTAGAAAAGATGACAATGGATCAAAACAAATAAGAAATGTCTCAGTGAGTTTCACCAAACAAAAATGTTTTTAAAAAATAGAAGAATTAAACTATGTATGTGTTTTCCAAGCAATGAGCAAAAAGTCAAAGTGAATTTTCAACTCTCCTGGTAATCATATTGGGATCCATAGCAGGGTCACATAACCAGTAGCTGTATAGACCAAAAATACTTTCTGATGCTCCTTAAACCAATCTGCTGCTTCCTCTTTTATGAACATACATTATGTATTTTAAATGGATATTTATTTATATTATCATACAATACCTATAGAATATTATAAAATATGCTATATAAATTTAACTATTAAAGCCACCATAATAATGTGCATTGTCATAAAAATTATTGATAAACTGAAAACAATGTTTATTTTTATCAGAACTAAAAAGGAATTGGTGGAACTAACTGGGGTGTATGGAGAGAGTTCCATGAGAACCAGAGAAGATGAATCTGCATGTCTCATGCTGGTTTAATCATTTCCTTTACCTTATACAACAGATAACACTTGACAAGGACACCGAGCAAGAACCATGAGTGTACTAAATTCCTAATCATCTCCTAAAAACAGTGGATTAATTCCATCTGTTTTAGGTTTTATTTTAAAGCAATTAAAGTCCCTGGTATTTTATATCCCAGCATCCTTTCAGAACACAGCAGAAGTCTTGAGGAAAGGTCAAGCTCTACATAAGGTCCTATCCTTGACACAACCTTCAGAAAAATGGGAAATTCAGTGACTTGCAACAGTTGAAAATTTTCTGAGAAATACTTGGTAAACATCAAAAACCACAGAAATATAAAACAACAAATGCACTAACAATAATAATGCTTCAGAAGCTCATAAAAATATTTTAACATCATATTAATTTTGAATGCCTCATATATATTCTCTAAACTGAGTCAAGATTACATAGTGAACACATTAATCCAAATATTCATTTAGCAAATATTTACTGAGCATGTACTCTGCACTGTACCTGAGACAAACTTATGTTACCTTCTATTCTTTATTTTCATTATTGATTTACATTTTAATTTTTTAGCCAGATTCTTGGACATTCAAACAAATTTTGCATAGACATGAAAAGCTAATTTTGCATTTATGAAACTGACAAGGTAACTCTGAATAGATATTATACACTTTAACCATATAGGCATTCCTTTAAAGAGGCTGGGGCAATTGTTTCCATTTAACTCATTCAGTTAATAGAGGAGAAAGACATTTAGTAAGCATTATGATAGTGATTCCTTACATCTCTTCCTGGGCTTCCAAGAGAAGTGCAATATGGAGCTTTTGAATCCTACAGCAACTTGACTAATACTTTAGTTAGCTCCATTCTCACTGAATCATTATCTCAGTGCTTGGGTAGCATACAATGGAATATTCTTCAGGTCATATTACAGGGCAGAGTAAGCATAATGTTATGGACATCAACAAATCCCAATTTGTGGATGACTAGGAGCTTTCCAAAGGAGGATCTACCCGTAGCAGGTATTCCAGGCCTACTTCCTCTAAAGAATAAACCTATCCTCTGCACACACAAGGTAGCTACACAGCTGCCCTAATGCCATAACCGAGACAAAAGCCACATCTGTTGTTCTCCTCTCTCCTGCAGAAAGCATACTTGTTGCAGAAGGAATTAGTAAGTGACACATAGAGACACAGAATGGAAGTAAAATAACAAAAGGTTTATTTACTGACAAAAGATCGATCACACTAAAAGCACTGTCAGTTATTGACCCTGTATTGGGTTACAGCTTCTTCTTTTATAGAGTTGTACAGGCATGACCTCATTCAGGTGGTTATATTTCATTTCCTCAGTTCATGTTATCGATATACAAATCACGGTCACAAGATAGTTAACTTTAACTCAGATGTAACAATTCTTTGTAGCTATGGGAGTTTACCTTTAAGATTTGTCTAGCTATCTATTCTAGCCCACAGGAAGGTTGTGTTCAGGGTCAGGAAAGCAAAGTTAACAATTGTTCTTTTCATCTTGACCCTTTTATGATCATGTAGTTTACAAAACTTTTGAGCTCAGAGTCTTGATGTGCCCTGTTATCTCAGGATGAAGCCAGATGCCCCATTCTATGGTTATGCCTCTAGTGTCTGTTAATCTTGAACTAAACAAAGCAAATTACAGTTAGAGAAAGCAGAAGTCATTCTACACTTTCCCAATATTTTGTAGGTTTTTTAGACTATTAACAAAATTTCTCGTTATCATACTGACAGAGAGGAGTGATATATTAAATTCATGAATACTAGAAATTAACATTATCTTACATTGCTTTTTATGAATCAGTGACAATTTTTCTTTCAGTTCTGCAGAGGAGACATTTGAAACATTTTTCTAAATATGCAACTTTATTATTTTAAATTGTAAATGGCACATATATATTACTCCTGGGCAAAAATGAACAGAAAGAGAAACACACACCAATACACATATGGCAAACCCACAGATCAAGGTGTCATTTGTTAATGATAAAAATAAAATAGCCTAAGATTTGTTCCTAATAAATCTCAAACAACTCCATTGTTAAGCATATACAGAATGCTTACAAGCACCATACTCTTGCAAAGGACTGCAGCAGACATCTCTGCCCAGTATTATCAGGCTACGTATGAGTGGCTTCTCATCCCTTCATAATTCTGCTGTATTTTCTTAAGAATCTGACTGAAGCTTTATGTGACTCAAATGGCCATGTCAGATAGTAGAGTTGGCTGATATCACCTCTGCTAATGGTTGCTATAAAGACTTAAGTCTTAGTCCATGAAGTAGTAGGGCTTTGATGAATTCACTTCCAGCCAAGATCAACTTGGCTCCAACTAACTTCTTTCCCTCTGAAATACCCATTTGTTCTCTTCAGCAAAGATATGCTAGTACCTTCCTTTTTCAGTCTTATCTGCAGTAATTGGAATCACCAGATGTCCTGAGGGCTACCTTGCTCCATTACTTCTTACACTTGTTATGAATCAGCACTGGATGGCCTTGGTGCCTTTTGTCTTTGATGCCCAGAGCAGATTAGATCAGCCCAAGACCCAGCTCTGCTCTCAAGTCTCTGTGTCAGTGTCATTTGTTTTCTTTTTTGTCTCTCACATATGTTCTGCTCTCTCATAGGAGATTAAGACCCACAACCAAGGCTCTCAGTAATATTTACCAGAAAGGGCCATTGGGATCTTGTGGAAGGAATAAAAGGAAGTGATATATAAAGAAAATGAGATGTTCTTCAATACAGAGGTAAAACTGAGGGCCAAATTGGATGATTTAATGAAAAAAAATTCACTTCATTTATGATAGCTACCTATAATAACCACAAACAAAGAGAAGAAATAAATAGACCCTGGATGAGTTGGGGAAGGCTATATGGAGAGAATTAAGCATTGAACTAAACTGGAAAAATAAGAACAGAGTTATCAAGAGAGGAAAGAAGAAACGTGCACTTTTATGAGATTATAAAGGTACGAAGTATGTCTGGATCAGAGTTCCTGAAATTAAAGGTCCAATAATCGTGAGGACAATGAATGGTTTCTCTTCTTAATACTAAGAATTAATGCTTTAAGCCAGTGACTTTCAGTCTGGGTGGCAGATGAGAACAAGTGGAGAGATTTTAAATCCATGCTCTGGATTGGATTACTTACCTAAAATTTCTGAGATGGCTCAGACATCATCAGTTTTTACAGATCTTTAGTGATTCCAATATATAGCCTGTCATGAGGGAGCATGTGTAAGTTCTGGTAGAGGAGAATGTCATTCACACAACGTGATGACCTGATTGCTGTACCTTAAGATTATGCACAATTTATCTAATCTCCAATTGTCTACTGAATTTTAAATTTTAAAGAGAGCACACATAAGCATGTTGTGCTAATCTGCATGGAGTCTGTATGATTATTATAATTGTTATGCTTCACATGTATTGACTTACAGATCCAGAACTAAATGATCTTAAATCTCAGACCTGCCTCCACATAAACTTTTGCCCATAGAACAAATTTGAGAGGGTTGAATTAGCATTTTGCTTTGGTATGCTTTAAAAAGACTTCCTAACAAAATACTAATTCCCTGAAAATTGTGTCTCTCCCATGTTTCATTATCAGTTTGAAAGGAAAAGTTCTTTAGGACTCTGAGGATTACAAGTTTCATGATCATGAGAGCAAACCTCATGCCAATACACTTCATCATCCAGTCCCAAAGGATTCAATGTTGTCCTTGATCTTCTTACTGAAACCATTGTCGCAAGAAATGAAAGCATGTGAATGAAACATAAAAGCCAGAAGAGCGGTCTGTTTGCTGTTCTCACTTATATACAATCAGGAATATATTTTTGCAGAATGCTCACTGAATTCCTATTGTACTGATTTCACTGTGAGAATTGTATATTAAAGATCCTTTCTACTCCCCTCAGCTACTAGAAGCTTCTCATCCATCTTCCCAAGATGAGAGAAGTCAGTGCTATTTGCAAGAAAATGTCTCTTTAAACACTAAAATGCCTTTCAGGATGGTGATATATTTCACTCTGAAGGCAAAGAAAAATGAGACTGAGTGACAGAAGAATATTCTCTGCTTCTTCTCAAAATTAAGGAGGTCACAGGCTCACACAGGAAGAAGAAAATCTTTTTTCTTTGGAATTACTATTTTCTCCTATTTTCCTACCTTTTCCTCCTTTTCTTCCTCCTCCTATTTTTCATTATTTCTGAAATTATTTTTTCCTCCCTCCTTCCCCATAAAATGATTAAATTTTGATATTTGACAAGAGCTAGCTACTTCATGATGGATTAGCATTCTTGACTTCCTTGTGTATCTCCTTTACTAGGCTATAAATTACTGAAATTAGACCCTTCTTTTACTCAATCTGATACTTCATTATTTGATGAAAATGATAGATTTAGAAAAAATAAGGTCAGTAAAATTATATATTTTCAAGAGTTCTTATAATTCAAAGAAGATTCTGAAATATTTATGAACGATGTGGTATAAATACAATGGAAGCTGGAGAAGGGTGATTGTAATGGTTTACATCTAAATTTTACCATAGGGCCAGGGATTTAGCTTAGTAATTCCACTGCCTGCCTAGCAAGTGCAACTTCACAAGTTCAATCTCCAGTACCAAAATAAATAAATAAATAATAAGTAAATGTTGCCCTAAAGCCTCATGCATCATAGGTAAGAATTTCAGAAGATGACTGAAGAAGGATTATAACTGACGTTGTTAGGAGTTGGGGCCTGGTTGGAAAAAGATAGCGCTTCTGGGCATGACACAAATGTTATATTTTTCTTCCAGGTTCCTGTTTTCTGTCTGACATTTCATGAGCCACTCTGCTTGGCCATACTTTCTGCCATCTCATCCTGCTTTGGACCCAGCTCACTACCAGCTGAAATGAGCCATGAGATCTCTTTTTCCTTAAGTTTTTGGTATAAAGAATTTGGTTCTGACAAGAAAAGTAACTAAGAGTAGTGGTCTAAGTTTGTTCTCTGCTGAAACACAAGCATACTCTAGTTCCTATATTATCAATTATATTGAGCCATTTTACCTCCTATTTAGGACATCTTTTGACAACACGTGTCTAGGACATCTATGTAGATTTATCTTGTTATCAATGGAGTATATGTACTTTTCACAAGCAGATTTTAAAATTTTTGAATGAAGGTGACAAAATCTAATTGAGGTACTTGTTCTCCCTCTATTTTGGTTATGTAACTTTTTTAAGGGAAGGTGAATACACCCAAAGATGGTTTCTCCCTCCCTGTGGATTATAAGGACCTATCATATGTTTAACTGATTTAGCTGTCTACAATGATTTTCTTTTTAAAGAGCTATCCAATAAAAGGCAAAATGTCGATCCAACTGCTTTGATCTGAGAAGGGTCAATGTAGGGAAAACTGCAGTTAGGTACCCCCTCCAGGGAGCTAATTTAATAGACCTTACATAAGAATCATCTTGTAATTTACCAATTATAAATTCTCTTATAAAGTCAATTTGGTAGATTTTGGTGAAAAAGGTCTAGCACATTTGTTGTTGATCTTATCTTTATGGTCACTTGGAGTTTGGCAGCCTATAGGCAAGAATAAACAAATTTTTTTTTTAGAAATTAGAGTATACATGCATATATAGTCAAAGTATAAGCTAAAATAAAATAAAAGGGTGGTTTGGGCAAAGAGTCATGTTCAATAATTTTTTACACTTGATCTTAGTCAAAAGGCTGAGAAGCGATTCAATAACTTTTTAAAGGACTAAAATAATGAATGTAACTTCTTGGCTCATAGACACTCCCACTAATAGACATTATCTATGTCTGATATTTGTCATTAATTTTCTCATTTATCTGTGAAAAGATTAAAATTTAGTAATGTTAAAAAACAATTTTAAGGGCCAGGGATTTGGTTCAGTGGTTCTGCTGCCTGCCTCGCAAGCTCAAGGTCCCGAGTTTGATCCCCAGTGCCAAAACAAAATAAAAAACAATTTTAGCTAAAAAATTTTAAAACTCTTATTGAGCTCTTGTAAATTTTACCATAGTTTTACCCAGTGACCCATAATAATGGCTAGCTACCAATGTTCCTAGAAAGTGCCAAAAGGGTTCAGCAATTAGAGCCTCTTTTGAAATCTAGATTTATTATTATGGCCTTGACTTGAAAAATCTTTTTACACTTTTCTGCTGCACATGCAATACCAAGTTATAGTGAGACTTAAATTAATTAAAATTAACTTCTTGCTATTTATGAAGATCAATGAAGTCTCCTAAGGCATATTTCAGAGCCATGCATAGAGCTTCTTAGCTCTTGTCAGTATTAGCTATCAGGATGTGTCACATGCTTGTTTGACCATGTTACATAGGAGATTTTTTCCCTCCAACTGACACTCCTTTGGCACACTGCATTATTGATTCTTACATTTTTGGTGTCCAGCAAACCTTCTGCTCAGGAGATTGGGTGACTTATCAAAGATATAGGATCTTTTAGAAAAGGTTTTCCCATATTTTGGGCTTTTTCTTGACCTTGGAGGTCCAGGGACAAAATATGGGCTGTCTCCTTAGCCCAGCTACCTTTCTAGTTCTGGTCACTAAACTTTTGTTATGAAGCACCCAGAAGAGATCAATAACATTAGCATTTCAGTGGGAGAAGTGCACTTAACTATTATAATTTTACCTGTATATCAAGCATTTTAGAATATAAAATATAAATAGAAGACTGTCATTTTTATCAACTATTGTCATTTAGTAGTTGTAATAGAGAAAACTCTTGTAAATAGCAAAACCTACAAAATGTCACAACGTAGAATGGCTTCTGCTGTCTGTAACAGCAGTTTGCTTTGTTGATTTCAGTAACAGACACCAAAGGCATTAACCACTGAATGAGGCATTTGGTCTCATCCTTAGATAACAGGGCACATCAAGGCCCTGAGCTCTGAAGTTCTATAAACCACATGATTGTAAAAGTGTCAAGATTAAAACAACCATTGTTAACATTTGCTTTGTTGACCCTGAACACCCCTTTCCTATGGGCTAGGATAGATAGCTAGGTGAATCTTAAAGGTAAACTCCCCTAACTACAAAGAATTGCTACATTTGGGTTGAAAGTTGTCTTGTGACCATGATTTGTATATCAGTAATGTGAACTGAGAGAATGAAATGTAACAACCTGAATGAGATCAAGGCTGTAAAACCCTATAAAATAGGGAACTGCAAGGCAGTAGGGTATCAATCTCTGGCACTTTTTAAAGGTGTGATTGGCCTTTTACTAGCAAAATAATCTTTTTGTTATTTTACTTTCATTCTGTGTCTCTTCATGAGTCACTTACCAATGTCTTTCTGCAACAACTGAATCCCTGTAGAATATTAACAGAAAAAGTTGTAACTCAAGAGCCAAAGTATTTTAACATGACAATTATAATGGCATTATTTTTGTAACACTCTCAAATGTCCATCTTAGTATAAAAACAGCCCTTGTTAGGAAGAAAAGGTCTAAAGGTGTGGGGAAGTGGGAAGTGTAGGGGAAAGGAAATAAGGGAAAAGAAAAAAATATGAGAAAATGAAAGAACAGAAATAAAGAATTTGTAAATAGGGAAGGGAGGAAGGGTAAAGGGAGGGCAGGGGTAAGGGGAAAAAATGAGAACCAAGATCTGTCATGTAAAGGTACAAGATCCCAATGATGAATGCAACTGCACTGTATACCTAAAATGTACCAATAAACTCAATGAGAAAAAAAAATTAAAAAATAAAACAGCCCTTGTTAAACAAAATCAACCCTCCACATAAACACAAAAACTCGTACCTAAGTTGTTACCTTTTAATGGATACCTTCTAAAGAAAATGTAGCAGCCTATATGTGTACTCTTGTCATAAGTAGCTGGAGCATAAGAGAAAGACAAATACCAAAATCAAAAGGAGATTATTACCATAAAAATATTTTGGAGGACTTGTTAGAAAGCATGGATATATTTAGTACACCAGAAAAATAGCAATAAAACATATCACAATTATATGAAATCTTATGCCCTTTAATTTAGTTTTGTACCAAATGCAAAGTACATCTTTTTAATAAAACATTGTTTTCCCCCATGGAAAATTTAAACTTTAAAAAATGACCAATGTAAACATATCACAATAATATTTAGCAAAACATATATTGGAGTAAATCTTTTATGAGGCTTTGAAAACTATAGGAGTCACCCTAGAGAACAAATGATGGGATAATTGTTTTCTGGGGAATCACTTCTTTATTCACCAAAAGGAGTCCCATTTAGCAGTCTCCCCAAACCTAAGGATCTCCTTTTAATTATCCCAACAACAACAGTTAATAACCTATAAAAATAAGATTGTAACAATCATCACATTTTTAAACTAATAAAAATTTTTGAGTGGGCCAAGGATTTAGCTCAGTGGTGCTGCCACCTGCCTCACAAGCACAAGGTCCCGAGTTGGATCCTTGGTACCAAAAAAACAAAACAGTTTTTGAGTTATTCTATACAGACTATAGTGTGCACTACATTTGTAAAATTAATCTTGACATCATTATGAGCAGCTAGCAATCTAGGGAAAATGTATGATTTTAACTTTAATAACCTTTATATATAAGTCATTTTAAATTATAGACAAATATCTTTTGAGAAAACAATTTCAAAAGGAAAAAATCGAGCTCAAACAAAATATCTGTATGATTGGACAGACAAATGGACAAACATTTAAGACAAAAGCTAGAGTGAACTCAAATATTCTTGGCCTAATTGAATTATAATATGTCTATTATAATTTTTTAGGTTCTTAATTGTAAATAAAACAAGTCGAAACTTTTCATAGATCAATTAACAGAGATCTCTTGTAATTAGAATCAGGAATAAAAGCCCTTAATACCTGTAAATGGAAAAACAATTTTTAGGTGGATCCTAGCTTAATGGCCTTTTCTCTCACTTACTATAAATCTTCTACAGCAAGCTGGTAATAGAATGGTAGTATAACCTTGAGAGTAGAGAGAAGAGCAATTTTCCCATATAACTATAACTACAATTTAAGAATTTGCAAAGTAGAAGAAATGTTTTTAGCACACCAATTAAACTTTTGGAAACCATAAGATCATTTACTAATTAGTTAGAAGTTTTGTAATTTTATTCCTTTGTAAACCTCTTTATGTTTAGTAGAGCTCAGTCATAGGTTATTCAGCATTGACCATAACATTCAGAGCTCCAGACATTTGTAGGCAATGTCAGGCTTGTATAATGAACTTGGTTGTAGCCTCTGGAATTTAAAGTTTGGCTGTAGCATTTTAAACCTGAATGGGTGTTAATTTATCTAGAATCAACAAACAGTAGAAAGAAGGGCAAGGTAACCTCACAGTTGGTTTAAGGAAATGTTTTAAATATGCCAATTAAACCTCAATTTAAATTGGAAACTAAACTTACTTTTTTCAAGGAGCTCAAATTTATAATTTATCTATCTCTGTTATTTCCCTTTGCCAAGGAGGACATCACAATGTTCCTGGCTTTAATCATTTAGCCCTAGGCTGGAATTGTTTTCGATTTTTTTTTTCCTGAGTGGGCAGTCTTCCACTTGCACTGGGGCAGTAAAATAGCACTTGGCCTATGTGCTCCAATCTTAAGCACCACACTCTACTGTAATTGTTTTAAAACTTTATATTTTACTTGATATTTATGTAGAAAATTATAGGGCCTGATGGAATCTCTTGTTAGGGTAGCCTGTCAAACAGGTTGTTGATGTGTAAATAGGCAGGAATTCGGTTCATTGTACTCCTAGAGTTCGTTCTGGAGGATTGGGCCAGAAGAGAGTTGTACTTTCCTTTGTAGAGTCCTGCTTCCCCTCTTCCGGCGGAATTCCAGCACCCAAAGCTGCCATCTCAGTTGTTACTTTTAATTTTTTCTGCAAGATTGTTTGTTATTTGTCCCACAGGAAAACACAAGGATGTTTTAAGTCTCCTCTGTGGCTGAGGCCTCTTGGATGACATGGCAGTAGTGGGTGACGTGAAATGGCAAGGTAGCATCTGAGGATGCATCTGAGGAGACTAGGGTGTTAAATCACTCCTGCTTGGGAGAGGCTGAAACAGCTGGTGCAAGAGAGACAGAGCTACTGAAAGAGCAGGCAGCAGGGGAGAGAGCAGTATCAGAAGGGGTTAAGGCTAAAAGGAAACACTCCTTATGAGCAAGACTTGAGGGAAATTAGGAAACAACAATCACGATCACACACGCTGGCATAGTCATAGTCACCATACCTGTGAGTAGAACTATCATGGGCATGATGGAAACCACCACGTTTGCCCTATTAACTGAGGGTACAGCTGTTCTGAGGGTGACAGAAGCTTCTGTTTGTGCAAGTGGAGCCATGGGCATGATTGTGGCCTGTAGAGCAGGCAAAGCCATGGGAGAGATCACCCACCCACGGAAAAATTGCAGTTGTAATAGCAGATGCAGCTGCCTCTGAAGTGACTAGAGCTGCCTCCTCAGGTACCATTGTAAGTAATGGTGTGACTGTCTCAAAGTGGCTACAGGGTCTTCAGGCACCCTGTTAGCTAAAGGTACAGCAGTTACACTAAGTGAGCTAAACTGCAAGAAAGTAAAGTTTGAGAAGAAAGGGGATCACCACTTTGGAGAATGTCGCAGAGATCAATTCCTAAGCACTTCTAAATTTCCATATCTAGTTTCCCCACTTTGGGAAACCAAGGGACATATTTGTAAATGTCCAGTAGCATATTAGCAATAATACTTTCAAGAATCATGCGCATGCCAGCTTTAACAGTCCCTGCAGCACCGTGCTGTAAAGATGCTACTCCTCTGACAAGGTCTGACACATGTTGTAACCCCAGCAGTATTTAGCAAAGACAGTAATTGGAAGGTTTCATCATGATTGGATTTACTGATAGCGCTACATCTGTGTCCAGAAATATTTTATCAGAAATTCCACCAATTTGTCCCACAAGTGGAGTCACTCGTGGGTTCAAACTACACCCACATTGGGCATCAATTATAAGGGATGTTACTCAAAAAAAGGACCATGCTTGTCAGTCTCCTCTGAGCCAGTATGACATCCATGACATAGGAATAAGGGAATAAAAACACAGAGACAGACTTCAGAGAAGAAGCTGGGTCTTTGCCTGATCCAAGCTGCTCTTGGCAGCAAAGACAAAAGAATCCAAGGACATCCAGTGTTTATTCTTTGCAATAGTGGGAAGAAGGGAAGGTGGGCAGGCCTATGGACACCTGCTGATAAAAAGTATCATAAGCAGTTTTGTAAGATAAGAGGAGTAGCATACATACCTTCTTCAGAAGAAAACTGTTCAGAGAGGAAGACTTTGGTTGGATTCAGTTGAACTTAGCTGGAAGTGAACACAGCTGAATTCACTGTTACTGCTATTTCCAAAGTAACACAGTCAAATTACGGAGGGGCAAGAAGCTTTTGCCACAGTAGCCTGCTAATTTTCAGCAGAATTGTCTGCTATATCCAACCCCTGAAGCATGAATTAGTACAGGTCTGTGAAGTGTAAGGAATCTGGCCACACAGCAAGAAGTCAGAAGTAAGATAAACTAAGCTGCCTTGGTGTTTAAAAATTCTCCCCAGCACTTGTGTCACTATCTGAGCTCCACATCCTGTCAGATCAGTAGCAGTGTTTGATTTTAATATGAGTGTGAACCCTGTTGTGAACTGAGCATCTGAGTGACCTAGGTTTGCATGCTCCTTTCACTAATCCTGAAGCCACCTCTGTCCCAGTCTGTGGAAAACATGACTTCCATGAAGCCCAGTGCCAAAAAGATTGGGGACCACTGAAATCTAACCTTCAGTTTCTGAGGTAAATAGATTAGTAACATGGCTCTGAGTCAAGAAAATAAGGTGGTATAATTTCCAAATGGTAGGGGGCTCACTGGTCACAATGAATGCTCTTACAAGTCTCCTCCTTTAATCAGCTCTGAGGGCCTGCTCTTCACTTACTGAGTAATCAGTTGTCAGGAGCCAGCGATGTAGAGCACTGTCCAGCACTGTCTCAAACCTGAAAGAGCAGCGGGGTGGAAATGGTGCAGAGAGAAAGGAAGGACACCAAGACAAGAGTCTGATCAAGGCGACGCTTATTGCAGGCAAGCATCAGCCTTTTAAAGGCACATCAACAGGAAGCACCTGACTCCTACAGATAACATCAGATCTTTAGCTATCCGAGTTTCTCCCATGCAGGGTCAAAAACAAGTTTAACACGTGCAGTCCTTAAAAAGGAACAAATGTTAACAAATGCTAATTAGGAACATCCTGACCACACATTGTGTCAATGCCTTGATTATAAAGAAAGAAGTTATCTTTCAAAAAGCCAGTGGGCCATGACTGGCTCCCACAAACCATGTTTCCCACAATTCCTCCCTTT
>NW_022974611.1:0-6180 GCF_012274545.1 Fukomys damarensis
TCAAAGCGGTTAGTTTCCTGAATGCAATGTACCCCACAGAGAAAGGTGCTGCAACTCTGTGAGTTTACCAGTGAAGCCCACATCTTATACGGAGTATAACTGTAATCCTGTTAGTTTGGAGGTCTCTGCCTGGCAAAGATTGAAACACTGTTGTTAGGCGCTTTTAACCAAAAAAGCCCTTAAGGCCTTAGGTAGAGCTTAGCATCTATGAGAGCACAGAAGCCACCAGAAATCTGTGTATTTGGTGATAGGTTCAGTTTGAAGTTAGAACACAAATGCACTTTTCAGAGTGCTTCTGTGTTTTAAATTGCAGTTTTCACCGGGATCAAGCTTCTTTCGTGGCTTAGCCCTTTGAAACCAAAGCGGTTAGTTTCCTGAATGTGAAGTACTCCACAGAGAAAGGTGCTGGAACTCTGTGAGTTTAGCAGTGAAGTCCACATCTTACATGGAGTATAATGGTATTCCTTTTTGTTTGTTGATCTCTGCCTTGCAGAGATTGAAACAATATCGTTAGGCGCTATTACCAGAAAAGCCCTTAAGGCCTCATATAGTGCTTAGCATCTATGAGTGCACACAACTCACCAGAAGTCTGTGTACTTGGTGATAGGTTCAGTTAGAAGTTAGAACACAAACGCACTTTTCAGAGTGCTTCTGTGTTTTGAACTGCAGTTTTCACTGGGATCTAGCTTCTTTACCAGCTTACCCATTTGAAAGCAAAGCAGTTAGTTTCCTGAATGGGAAGTACTCCATAGAGAAAGTTGCTGCACCTCTGTGAGTTTGCAAGTGAAGTCCACATCTTCTGTGGAGTATAGCTGTATTCCTTTTTGTAGGTCTCTGCCTTGCAGAGATTGAAAAACTGTTTTTATGCGCTTTTACGTGAAAAGCCCTTAAAGCCTCAAATAGTGCTTAGCACCTCTGAGAGCACACAAGCCTCCAGAACTCTGTGTACTAGGTGATAGGTTCAGCTTGAGGTTAGAACACAAAGGTACTTTTCAGATTGTTTCTGCGGTTTAAACTGAAGTTTTCCCTGGGAAGCAGTTCGCCACTTAGACATTTGTATCCAAAGCGGTTAGTTTGCTGAGTGTGAAGTAATCCAATGAGAAAGGTGCTGCAATTCTGTGAGTTTTCTAGTGAAGTCCACATCTTATGTGGAGTTGAATGTATTCTGATTTGTTTGTAGGTCCTTGCCTTCCTGATATTGAAACACTATTGTGAGGCACTTTTATGAGAAAAGCCCTTAAGGCCTCAGATAGTGCTTTGCATCTATGAGTGACCACAAGGCTCCAGAAGTCTGTGCACTTGGTGATATATACAGTTCAATGTTACAACACAAAAGCACTCTTCACAGTGCTTCTGTGGTTTAAACAGCCATTTTTCCTGGGAACCAGCTTCTTTCGCCACTTAGCCATTTGAAACCAAAGTAGCTAGTTTCCTGAATCTGAAGTACTCCACAGAGAAAGGTGCTGCAACTCTGTGAGTTTATGAGTGAAGTGCACATCTTACATGGAGTATAATGTATTCTTTTTTGTTTGTAGGTCTCTGCCTTGCAGTGATTGAAACAGTGTTTTTAGGTGCTTTTACAAGAAGTCCTTAAGGGCTCAGATAGTGTTTAGAAGCTATGAGTGCACACAAGCATCCAGAACTCTGTATACTGGGTGATAGGTTCAGCTTTAGGTTGGAACACAAATGTACTTTTCAGAATGCTTCTGCAGTTTAAACTGCCATTTTCCCCAGGAACCTCCTTCTTTCAGTGCTTAGCCATTTGAAACGAAAGCGGTTACTTTCCCGAATGTGAAGTATTCCACAAAGAAAGGTGCTAAAACTCTGTGAGTTTTCCAGTGAAGTCCACATCTTATATGGAGTTTAAATGTATTCCTATGTGTTTGTAGTTCCTTGCCTGCCAGAGATCGAAACACTATTGTGAGGTGCTTTTATGAGAAAAGTCCTTAAGGACTCACGTAGGGCTTAGCAGCTATGAGTGCACTCAAGGCTGCAGAAGTCTGTGTACTTGGTGATATGTTCAGTTAGAAGTTAGAACACAAAGAACTTTGAAGAGTGCTTCTGTGGTTTAAACTGCAGTTTTACACAGGAACAAGCTTCTTTCACCACTTAGCCATTTGAAAGCAAAGGGGTTAATTTCTTGAATGAGAAGTAGTCCGAACAGAAAGGTGCTGCAACTCTGTGAGGTTATCAGTGAAGTCCACATCTTATATGGAGTATTAATGTATTCCACTTTTTTGTAGGTCTCTATGTTGCAGAGATTGAAACACTGTTATTAGATGCTTTTACAAGAAAAGATTTTAAGCCATCAGATAGTGCTTAGCAGCTATGAGTACACACAAACCTCTAGGATTGCGTATACTAGGTGATAGGTTCAGCTTGACATGAGAACACAAAGGCAATATTCAGAATGCTTCTGTGGTTTAAACTGATATTTTCCCACAAAACCAGCTTCTTTTGGCACTTAGCCATTTGAAACCAAAGCAGTTAGTTTCGTGAATGTGAAGCACTCCACAGAGAAAGGTGCTGCAACGCTCCGGGATTACAAGTGAAGTCCACACACTATATAGACTACAGATGTATTCCTTTTTCATTCTATGTCTCTGCAAGGCAGAGATTGAAATACTGCCATGAGGCACCTTAACAGAAAAGCCCGTAAGGTAGAAGAGAATGCCTTGCAGCTCAGAGTGCACACAAGCCTCCAAAATCGTGTATACTTGACGTTCGGTTCAGTTTGAAGATGGAACAAAAAAGCACCCTGCAGAGCATTTCTGTGGTTTGAACTGCAGTTTTCCCTGGGAAACAGCTTCTTTTGCCGCTTGGCCCTTTGGAACCAGAGCGGATAGTTTCCTCAATGTGAAGTACTCCACAGAGAAATGTGCTGCAACTCTGTGAGTTTACCAGTGAAGTACACATCTTCTGTTTAGTACAACGGTATTCCTTTTTGTTTGCAGGTCTCTGCCTGGCAGAGATTCAAACACTGCTGTGAGGCACTATTAGCAGAGAAGCCCTTCAGGCCTAAGACAGTGCCTAGCAGCTCTGAGTGCACACAAGCCTCCAGAACTCTGTATACTTGGGCATAGGTTCAGTTTGACGTTAGAACACAAACGCACTTTGCAGAGGGCTTCTGCGGTTTAAAGTGCAGTTTTCCCAGGGAAACCTCTTCTCTCGCCGCTTAGCCGTTTAAAGCGAAAGCGGTCAGTTTCATGAATGTGAAGTACTCCACAGAGAAAGGTGCTGCAACTCTGTGAGTTTACCAGTGAAGTCCACGTCTTATGTGGAGTACAACTGTGTTCCATTTTGTTTGTAGGTCTGTGCCTGGCAGAGATTGAAACACTGCTGAGAGGCACTTTTAGCAGAGAAGCCCTTCAGGCCTAAGAGAGTGCCTAGCAGCGTTGAGTGCACACAAGCAGCCAGAACTCTGTATACTTGCTGATAGGTTCAGTTTGATATTAGAACACAAACGCACTTTGCAGAGGGCTTCTGGGGCTCAAAGTGCAGTTTTCCCCGGAAAACAGCTTCTCTCGCTGCTTAGCCTTTTAAAGCAAAAGCGGTCAGTTTCATCAATTTGAAGTACTCCACAGAGAAAGGTGCTGCACCACTGTGAGTTTACGAGTGAAGTCCACATCTTACGTGGAGTACAACTGTATTCCTTTTTTTTTGTAGGTCTCTGCCTTGCAGAGATTGAAACACTGTTGAGAGGCACTTTTAGCAGAGAAGACCTTCAGGCCTAAGAGACTGCCTAGCAGCGCTGAGTGCACACAAGCCTCCAGAACTCCGTATACCTGCTGATAGGTTCAGTTTGACATTAGAACACAAATGCATTTCGCCGTGCGCTTCTGCGACTCAAAGTGCAGTTTTCCCCGGGAATCAGCTTCTCTCGCCGCTTAGCCGTTTAAAGCGAAAGTGGTCAGTTTCATGAATGTGAAGTACTCCACAGAGAAAGGTGCAGCAACTCTGCGAGTTTGCCAGTGAAGTCCACATCTTATGTGGAGTACAACTGTATTCCTTTTTGTTTGTAGGTCTGTGCCTGGCAGAGATGGAAACACTGTTGAGAGGCACTTTTAGGAGAAAAGCCCTTCAGGCCTAAGAGAGTGCCTAGCAGCTCTGAGTGAACACAAGCCTCCAGAACTCTGTATACTTGTGGATAGGTTCAGTTAGACTTTAGAACACAAACGCACTTTGCAGAGGGTTTCTGTGTTTTAAAGTGCAGTTTTCCCTGGGAAACAGCTTCTCTCGCCCCTTAGCCTTTTAAAGCAAAAGCGGTCAGTTTCATGAATGTGAAGTACTCCACAGAGAAAGGTGCTGCACCACTGTGAGTTTATCAGTGAAGTCCACATCGTTTGTGGAGTACAACCGTATTCCTTTTTGTTTGTAGGACTCTTCGTGGATGAGATTTAAACACTGTTGTGAGGCACTTTTAGCAGAGAAGCCCTTCAGACCTAAGAGCATGCCAGAAACTCTGAATGCACACAAGCCTCCCGAACTCTGTATACTTGGGAATGCATTCAATTTGACGTTAGAACACAAACGCACTTTGCAGAGGGCATCTGCGGTTTATACTGCAGTTTTCCCCGGGAAACATCTTCTCTCTCCGCTTAGCCATTTAAAGTGAAAGCGGTCAGTTTCATGAATGTGAAGTACTCCAAAGAGAAAGGTGCTGCAACTGTGTGAGATTACCTGTGAATTCCACATCTTATGTAGAGTGCAACTGCATTCATTTTGCTTGTAGGTCTCTGCCTGGCAGAGATTGAAACACTGTTGGGAGGCACTTTTAGCAGAGAAGCCCTTCAGGCCTAAGAGAGTGCCTAGCAGCTCTGAGTGCACACAAGCCTCCAGAACTCTGTATACTTGGGGAGAGGTTCAGTTTGACGTTAGAACACAAACGCACTTTGCCGAGGGCTTCAGCGGTTTAAAGTGCAGTTTTCCCCGGGAAACATCTTCTCTCTCCGCTTAGCCATTTAAAGTGAAAGCGGTCAGTTTCATGAATGTGAAGTACTCCACAGAGAAAGGTGCTGCAACTCTGTGAGATTACCTGTGAATTCCACATCTTATGTAGAGTGCAACTGTATTCATTTTGCTTGTAGGTCTCTGCCTTGCAGAGATGGAAGCACTGTTGTGAGGCACTTTTAATAGAGAAGCCCTTCAGGCCTAAGAGAGTGCCTAGCAGCTCTGAGTGCACACAAGCCTCCAGAACTCTGTATACTTGGGGAGAGGTTCAGTTTGACGTTAGAACACAAACGCACTTTGCCGAGGGCTTCTGCGGTTTAAAGTGCAGTTTTCCCCGGGAAACAGCTTCTCTCGCCGCTTAGCCATTTAAAGCGAAAGCGGTCAGTTTCATGAATGTGAAGTACTCCACAGAGAAAGGTGCTGCAACTCTGTGAGTTTACCAGTGAAGTCAACATCTTCTCTGGAGTACAACTGCATTAATTTTTTTTTGTAGCTCTCTGAGTTGCAGAGATTGAAACACTGTTATGAGGCATTTTAGCAGTGAAGCCCTTCAGGCCTAAGAGAGTGCCTAGTAGCTCTGAGTGCACACAAGCGTCAAGAACTCTGTAAACTTCGGGATAGGTTCAGTTTGACGTTTGAACACAAAGGCACTTTGCAGAGGGCTTCTGCGGTTTAAAGTGCAGTTTTCCCCGGGAAACCGCTTCTCTCGCCGCTTAGCCATTTAAAGCGAAAGAGTTCAGTTTCATGAATGTGAAGTACTCCACAGAGAATGGTGCGGCAACTCTGTCAGTTTACCAATGAAGTCCACATCGTCTGTGGAGTACAACTGTATTCCTTTTTGTTTGTAGGTCTCTGCCTGGCAGAGATTGAAGCACGGTTCTGAGGCACTTTTAGCAGAGAAGCCCTTCAGGCCTAAGAGAGTGCTTAGCAGCTCTGAGTGCACAGAAGCCTCCAGAACTCTGTACACTTGGGGATAGGTTCAGTTTGACGTTTGAACCCAAAGCACTTTGCAGAGGGCTTCTGCTGTTTAAAGTGCAGTTTTCCCCGGGAAACCGCTTCTCTCGCCGCTTAGCCATTTAAAGCGAAAGAGTTCAGTTTCATGAATGTGAAGTACTCCACAGAGAATGGTGCGGCAACTCTGTCAGTTTACCAATGAAGTCCACATCGTCTGTGGAGTACAACTGTATTCCTTTTTGCTTGTAGGTCTCTGCCTGGCAGAGATTGAAACAC
>NW_022974612.1:0-7700 GCF_012274545.1 Fukomys damarensis
CCATTCTGAAAAGTGTATTTGGCTTCTCACCTCAAGTTCTACTTAGCACAAAGATTATAATTCTTCAAGACCTTTTTGGGCAGCATAACTGCAAGGCATTCTGCAGGCCAAACTTCCATTGTTGGTACAAGCCTCCTATATATGTGATTATACCTTTCTCATGCAGAGAGCTAGAAGCAGTAGGGAATACCATTTTCTTTCTCTTCTGGAGTTGAGTTTACTAGCAAAACTGCATTTGTTCCAGATGCTTTCTCTGAGGAGTAACTGCAGGATCTGTAATCACCTCCTTGATTTCAAAAGGGAAAAGGTCTCAGGAAAAATTTTGGAGTCAAAAGTTTAGTTCAAATTGCAGAACTATTCTGAAAAGGATGTATGGACTCTCATCTCAAGTTCTACGTGGCACAACTCTACAACACAAATGAAATTGCAGAGTGTATCTGCGGTTTAAACTACAGTTTTACCTGGGAAGCAGCTTCTTTCACCACTTAGAACTTTCAAACCAAAGTGGTTAGTTTACTGAATGTGAAGTACTAAACAGAGAAAGGTGCTACAACTCTGCGAATTTACCAGTGAAGTCCACCACTTATATGGAAGATAATTTTATCCCTATTTCTTTGTATTTCTCTGCCTAGCAGAGATTGAAACAGAATTGTGAGGCCCTTGTTCCAGTAAAGCCCTTCAGCCCTAAGGGAGTGCCTAGCAGCTCTGAGTGTACACAAGCCTTCAGAACTCTGTATACTTGGTGATGGGTTCAGTTTGATGTTAGAACACAAACGCACTTGGCAGAGGGCCTCTGCGGTTTAAACTGCAGTTTTCCCCAGGAAACAGCTTCTGTAACCGCTTATCCATTTAAAGTGAAAGTGGTCAGTTTTATGAATGTGAAGCACTCCACAGACAAAGGTGCTGCAACTCTGTGAGTTTGCCAGTGAAGTTCACACCTTCTTTGTAGTACAACAGTACTTCTTTTTGTGTGTAGGTCTCTGCCTGGCAGAGATTGAAACACTGAAATGAGGCACTTGCAGCAGAAAATCCCTTAAGGGCTCAGAGAGTGCCTAGCCGCTCTGAGTGCACACAAGCCTCCAGAGCTCTGTATACTTGGTGATAGCTTCAGGTTGACGTTAGAACACAAACACACTCGGCAGAGGGCTTCTGCGGTTTAAAGTGCAGTTTTCCCCGGGAAATATCTTCTTTCGCTGCTTAGCCGTTTAAAGCGAAAGTGGTCAATTTCGTGAATGTGAAGCACTCCACAGAGAAAGGTGCTGCAACTCTGTCAGTTTACCAGTGAAATCCACACCTCCTGTGGAGTACAACTGTATTCCTTTTTGTGTGTAGGTCTCTGCCTGGCAGAGATTGAAACACTGATGTGAGGCACTTGCAGCAGAAAAGCCCTTAAGGCCAAGGAGAGTGCCTAGCAGCTCTGAGTGCACACAAGCCTCCCGAGCTCTGTATACTTGGTGATAGGTTCAGGTTGATGTTAGAGCACAAACGCACTCGGCAGAGGGCTTCTGCGGTTTAAAGTGCAGTTTTCCCGGGGAAACAGCTTCTTTCGTCGCTTAGCCATTGAAAGGGAAAGCATTCAGTTCCATGAATGTGAGGTGCTCCACAGAGAAAGGTGCTGCAACTCTGTGAGATTACCAGTGAGTTCCAAAACTTATGTGGAGTACAACTGTATTCCTTTTTGTGTGTAAGTCTCTGACTGGCAGAGATTGAAACACTGTTGTGAGGCACTTGTACCACAGAAGCCCTTAAGGCCTAAGAGAGTGAATAGCAGCTCTGAGTGCACACAAGCCTCCACAACTCTGTACACTTGGTGATAGGTTAAGTTTGAGGTTGGAACACAAATGCATTTTGCAGAGTACTTCTGTGGTTTAAACTGAAGTTTTCCCTGAGAAACTGCCTCTTTCGCCTCTTAGGCCTCTCAAACCAAAATGGTTGGTTTCCTCAATGTGAAGAACTCCACAGAGAAAGGTGCTGTAACTCTGTGACTTTTGCAATGAAGTCCACATCTTACAGGGAGTATAATTTTATTCCTTTGTCTTTGTAGGTCTCTGCCTGGCAGAGATTGAAACACTGCTGTGAGGCACTTGTATCAGAAAAGGACGTCAGGTGCAAGACAGTGCCTACCAGCTCTGAATGCACAGAAACCTCCACAATTTTGTGTACAGGGTGATAGGTTGACTTTGAGGTTAGAACACAAATGCACTTTGCAGAGTGCTTCTGCAGTTTAAAGTTCAGTTTTCCCCGGGAAACTGCTTCTTTCATCGTGTGTGCCTTTCAAACGAAGAGGTTAGTTTCCTGAATGTGAAGAGCACCACAGAGAAAGGTGCCACAACACTGTGAGTTTACCAGTGAAGTCCACCTCTTCTATGGAGGATAATTGTATTCCTTTTTCTTTGTAGCTCTCTGCCCAGCAGAGATTGAAACAATGTTGTGATTCACTTGGACAAGGAAAGCCCTTCAGGCCTAAGAGAGGTCCTAGCAGCTCTGAGTGCACTCAAGCCTCCATAACTTTGTATACTTGATGATAGTTTCAGTGTGTTTTTAGAACACACACACACTTTGTAGAGTGCTTCTGCAGTATAAACTGCAGTTTTCAGTGGTAAGCTGATTTTTGCGCTGATTAAGCCTTTCAAACCAAAGCAGTTAGTTTCCTGAATGTGAAGAACTCCACAGAGAAACACTCTGCAATTGCGTGAGTTTACCAGTGAAGTCCACCTCATATATGGAGGATAATTGTATCCTCTTTTCTTTGTATTTCTCTGCCCAGCAGAGATTGAAACAGAATTGTGAAGCCCTTGTTCCAGTAAAGCCCTTTAGACCTAAGAGAGTGCCAAGGAGCTCTGAGTGCCCACAGCCCTCCACAATTCTGTATACTTGGTGGTAGGTTCAGGGTGAAGTTAGAACACAAACGCAGTTTGCAGAGTGCTTCTGCAGTTTAAAGTGCAGTTTTCCCCGGGAAACTGATTCTTTCATCGCTTAGGCCTTTCAAACCAAAGTGGTTAGTTTCCTGAATGTGAAGAATTCCAAGTAGTAAGGTGCTGCAGCTCTGTGAGTATACCAGTGAAGTCCACATCTTATATGGCGGATAATTGTATTATGTTTTCTTTGTAGGTCTCTGCCCAGCAGAGATTGAAACACTGATGTGAGGCGCTTGTACAAGAAATGCCCTTCAGGCCTAAGAGAGTGCCTAGCACCTCTGAGTGCAGACACCCAACAGAAGTCTGTATACTTGGGGATAGGTTCAGTTGGACGTTAGAACACAAACGCACTCTGCAGAGTGCTTCTGCGGTTTAAAGTGCATTTTTCCCCGGGAAACAGCTTCTCTTGCCACTTAGCCGTTTAAAGTGAAAGCGGTAAGTTTCAGGAATGTGAAGTACTCCACAGAGAAAGGTGCTGCCACTCTGTGAGTTTACCAGTGAAGTCCACATGTTACGCGGAGTACAACTATATTCCTTTTTGTTTGTAGGTCTCTGCCTGGCAGAGATTGAAACAGTGTTGTGAGGCACTTTAACAGAGAAGCCCTTAGGCCTAAGAGAGTGCCTAGCACCTCTGAGTGCAGACAAGCCAACAGAAGTCTGTATACTTGGGGATAGGTTCAGTTGGACGTTAGAACACAAACGCACTCTGCAGAGTGCTTCTGCGGTTTAAAGTGCAGTTTTCCCTGGGAAACTGCTTCTCTCGCTGCTTAGCCGTTTAAAGCGCAAGTGGTCAGTTTCAGGAATGTGAAGTACTCCACAGAGAAAGGTGCTGCAGCTCGGTGAGTTTACCAGTGAAGTCCACATCTTATGTGGAGTACAACTGTATTCCTTTTTGTTTGTAGGTCTCTGCCGGGCAGAGATTGAAACAGTGTTGTGAGGTACTTTGACAGAGAAGCCCTTAGGCCTAAGACAGTGTCTAGCACCTCTGAGTGCAGAGAAGCCACCAAAAGTTTGAATACTTTGGGATAGGCTCTGTTTGACGTTAGAACACAAACGCACTTTTCAGTCGGCTTCTGCGGTTTAAAGTGCAGTTTTCCCCGGGAAACAGCTTCTGTCACCGCTTAGCCATTTAACGCGAAAGCGGTGAGTTTCAGGAATGTGAAGTACTCCACAGAGAAAGGTGCTGCAACTCTGTGAGTTTACCAGTGAAGTCCACATCTTATGCGGAGTACAACTGTATTCCTTTTTGTTTGTAGGTCTCTGTCTCGCAGAGATTGAGGCACTGTTGTGAGGCACTTTTAGCAGAGAAGCCCTTCAGGCCTAAGAGAGTGCCTAGCAGCTCTGAGTGCAGACAAGCCTCCTGAACTCTGTGTACTTGGGGATAGGTTCAGTTTGACATTAGAACACAAACGCACTTTGCAGAGGGCTTCTGCGGTTTAAAGTGCAGTTTTTCCCGGGAAACATCTTCTCTCACCGCTTAGCCATTTAAAATGAAACCGGTCAGTTTCCTGAATGTGAAGTACTCCACAGACAAATGTGCCGCAACTCTGTGAGTTTACCAGTGAAGTCCACATCTTATGCGGAGTACAACTGTATTCCTTTTTGTTTGTACGTCTCTGTCTCGCAGAGACTGAGGCACTGTTGTGAGGCACTTTTAGCAGAGAAGCCCTTCAGGCCTAAGGGAGTGCCTAGCAGCTCTGAGTGCACACCAGCCTCCAGAACACTGTATCCTTGGGGGTAGGTTCAGTTTGACATTAGAACACAAACGCACTTTGCAGATGACTTCTGGGGTTTAAAGTGCAGTTTTCCCTGGGAAACAGCTTCTCTCGCCGCTTAGCTGTTTAAAGCGAAAGCGGTCA
This sequence comes from Fukomys damarensis, assembly GCF_012274545.1. Taxonomy (NCBI): domain Eukaryota; kingdom Metazoa; phylum Chordata; class Mammalia; order Rodentia; family Bathyergidae; genus Fukomys; species Fukomys damarensis. The sequence continues at coordinate 4,778 of NW_022974612.1, forward strand.
GTTTCATGAAAGTGAAGTACTCCACAGGGAAAGGGGCTGCAGCTCTGTGAGTTTCCCAGTGAATTCCCCAATTTATGGGGAGTACAACTGTATTCCTTTTTGTGTGTAGGGCTCTGCCTTGCAGACATTGAAACACTGTTGTGAGGCATTTTAGCATAACAGCCCTTAAGGCCTAAGGGAGTGTGTAGCAGCTCAGAACGCACACAATCCTCCATAATCTTGTATACTTGGGGTTAGGTTCAGTTTGAAATTAGTTTGAAACTTTGTATATTGGTGATAGGTTCAGTGTGAAGTTAGAGCACAAATGCACTCTGCAGAGTGTTTCTGCGTTTTAAACTGCAATTTTCCCCGGGAAGCTGCTTCTTTAGCAACTTAGCCCTTGGAAACCAAAGCAGTTAGTTTTTTAAATGTGAAGTACTCCACAGAGAAATGTGCTGCAACTCTGTGACTTTACTAGTGAAGTCCACATATTCTATGCAGTACAACTGTATTCTTTTTTGTTTTTGGGTCTCTGCATTGCAGAGACTGAAACACTGTTGTGAGGCGTTTGTACCGGAAAAGCCCTTAAGGCCGAAGAGAGTGCCTAGCTCCTCTGCGTGCACACAAGCCTCCAGTACTCTGTAAACTTGGAGATAGTTTCAATATGAGGATAGTATACAAACGCACTCTGCATAGTGCTTCTGTGATTTAAACTGCAGCTTTCCCTGTGAAAAAGCCTCTTTTGCTTCTTAGCCCTTTGAAACAAAAGCTGTGAGATTCCTGAATGTGAAGTACTCCACAGAGAAAGGTCCTGCAACTCTGTGAGCTTACCCGTGAAGTCCACATCTTATGTGGAGTACAACCGTATTCCCTTTTGTTTGTAAGTCTCTGCCCGGCAGAGATTGAAACACTGTTGTGAGGCACTTTTAGCAGAGAAGCCCTTAGGCCTAAGAGAGTGCCTAGCACCTCTGAGTGCAGACAAGCCACCAGAAGTCTGAATACGTGGGGATAGGTTCAGTTTTACGTTAGAACACAATGGCACTTTTCAGAGGGCTTCTGCGGTTTAAAGTGCAGTTTTCCCCGGGAAACAGCTTCTCTCGCCCCTTACCCATTTAAAGTGAAAGCGTTCTATTTCATGAATATGAAGTATTCCACAGCGTAAGGTGCTGCAACTCTGTGAGTTTAGCAGTGAAGTCCACATCTTGTGCAGAGTGCAACTGTATTCCATTTTGTTTGCAGGTCTCTGCCTTGCAGAGATGGAAACACTGTTCTGAGGCACTTTTAGCAGAGAAGCCCTTCAGACCTAAGAGAGTGCCTAGCACTTCTGAGAGCAGACAAGCCTCCAGAACTCTGCATACTTGGGGATAGGTTCAGTTTGACATTAGAACACAAACGCACTTTGCAGAAGGCTTCTGTGGATTGAAGTGCAGTTTTCCCCGGAAACAGCTCCTCTCAACACTTACCAGTTTAAAGCGAAAGTGGTCAGTTTCAGGAATGTGAAGTACTCCACAGAGAAATGTGGTGCAACTCTGTGAGTTTACCAGTGAAGTCCACATCTTATGTGGAGTACAACTCTATTCCTTTTAGTTTGTAGGTCTCTGCCTGGCAGAGATTGAAACACTGTTCTGAGGCACTTTTAGCAGAGAAGCCCTTCAGGCCTAAGAGAGTGCCTAGCACCTCTGAGAGGAGACCAGCCTCCAGAATTCTGCATACTTGTGGATAGGTTCAGTTTGACGTGAGAACACAAACACACTTTGCAGAGGGCTTCTGCGGTTTAAAGTGCAGTTTTCCCTGGGAAACAGCTTCTCTCGCCGCTTAGGCGTTTAAAGGGAAAGCGGTCAGTTTCAGCAATGTGAAGTACTCCAAAGAGAAATGTGCTGCAAGTCTTTGAGTTTACCAGTGAAATCCACATCTTATGTGTAGTACAACTGTATTCCTTTTAGTTTGTAGGTCTCTGATTGGCAGAGATTGAAACACTGTTCTGAGGCACTTTTAGTAGAGAAGCCCTTAGGCCTAAGAGACTGCCTCGGACCTCTGAGTGCATACAAGCAACCAGAAGTCTGAATACTTGGGGATAGGTTCAGTTTGATGGTAGAACACAAACGCACTTTGCAGAGGGCTTTGGCAGTTTAAAGTGCAGTTTTCCACGGGAGACAGCTTCTCTCACCGCTTAGTCCTTTAAAGCGAAAGCGGTCAATTTCATCAATGCGAAGTAAACCACAGAGAAAGGTGCTGCAACTCTGTGAGTTTACCAGTGAAGTCCACATCTTATGTGGAATACAACTGTATTCCTTTTTGTTTGTAGGTCTCCCCCTGGCAGAGATTGAAACACTGTTGTGAGGCGCTTTTAGCAGAGAAGCCCTTCAGGCCTAAGGTAGTGCCTAGCACCTTTGAGTGCACAAAAGCCTCCAGAACTCTGTATACTTGGGGATAGGTTGAGTTTGACGTTAGAACACAAACGCACTTTGCAGAGGGCTTCTGCGATTTAAAGTGCAGTTTTCCCTGGAAAACAGCTTCTCTCGCTGCTTAGCCGTTTAAAGCGAAAGCGGTCAGTTTCAGGAATGTGAAGTACTCCACAGAGAAATGTGCTGCAACTCTGTGAGTTTACCAGTGAAGTCCGCATCTTATGTGGAGTACAACTCTATTCCTTTTTGTTTGTACGTCTCTGCCTCGCAGAGATTGAGACACTGTTTTGAGGCACTTTCAGGAGTGAAGCCCTTCAGGCCTAAGAGAGGGCCTAGCATCTCTGAGTGCAGACAAGCCTCCAGAACTCTGTATACTTGGTAATAGGTTCAGTTTGACGTTAAAACACAAACGCACATTGTACAGGGCTTCTGCGGTTTAAAGTGCAGTTTTCCCTGGGAAAAAGCTTCTCTCGCCACTTAGCCGTTTAAAGCGAAAGCGGTCACTTTCAAGAATGTGAAGTACTCCACAGAGAAAGGTG
>NW_022974613.1:0-600 GCF_012274545.1 Fukomys damarensis
AAACTGCCAGCCTATCACCCACCAGAATCCTGTCTATCCCCAGCGCTAACAGGAGCCCTGACCGAGAAGACAGATTTGTACTCCTACGTCATTCCTCAGCCTCGACTTCTGCCTAACACCGACACTCACTGTCCAACGCTCCGGACACTATTCAGGGAGGAATGCGGGGGCCTATTCCGTCCTGGACATCAAGAGCTAACCCTCCTCGCTGGCCAGTCGCTGCCCACTATAGCCAGGCCTCCATGGGCAGGTCTCGGGAAACACACATTCGACCCCACCTTCAAGAAAGGCGCTGCCCTCACCTTCTGTCGCACAGGCAAACTACCTGGAAGGTGAATTCCATCCGGGTCATGCTCACCAATCCTAACCCTAACCCTAGCCCACAGCCTGATTCCTCGGTGGCCGAGGGGCGGCACTTGAAATCCTCCCCTGTGCTTAAGCCTCAGGTGCCATCTCATGCTGACACTAACTAGGAAACCCACAGCCCGACACCCAGGCAGCGAAATCCCAAAGCTATCCTTCTCCAGAATCCTCCGCCTAACCCTAACCCTATCCCGGAGCCTCGGGGAGGGACTTACATTCCTACATCATTCCTAAAAC
>NW_022974613.1:2157-2761 GCF_012274545.1 Fukomys damarensis
CGAGGGCGGTCCTCGACCTCCTCCACTGTGGCTGAGCCTAAGGTGAAATCTCATGCGGGTACTCACTAGGAAAGCCGCACAGCGATACCCAGGTGCAGAAACGGCGAGGCTGTCACTCACCGGAATCCTCATCCTAACCCTCATCCTCAGCCTGACATCGGGGGGAGGGACTTACCTTCTTACGTCATTCCGAACACTGAAGGTCACATGAGCAGGAGCCCCCAGCCCCCTGAAACGTAGACGACGAGACGAGGGGAGTGGAATGGGGAGCCTGTCCCGTCCGCATCATCGAGCTCTCACACTACTCGCTGCCCCGGCACTACCCACTGGCACTGCGGTGCGAGGCGCGCGTCCTTGGAAATGCCCAGTGCATCCCACCTTCGTGACAGGCACTGCCCTCACCTTCCCTCGCACAGGCAAGCTACCCGGTAGGTGACTTCCTTCCGGATCACGCTCATGGAATGGGGCCTGTCCCGTCCGCATCATCGAGCTCTCACACTACTCGCTGCCCCGGCACTACCCACTGGCACTGCGGTGCGAGGCGCGCGTCCTTGGAAATGCCCAGTGCATCCCACCTTCGTGACAGGCACTGCCCTCTCCTTTT
>NW_022974613.1:4556-14056 GCF_012274545.1 Fukomys damarensis
ACACCCAGGCAGCGAAATCCCAAAGCTATCCTTCTCCGGAATCCTCCGCCTAGCCCTAACCCTATCCCTGAGACTCGAGGAGGGACGCACATTCCTACATCATTCCAAAAACTCAGAGTCCAGTGAACACAAAGCCTTACCCTCCGTCACACACTGCACTACACGGGAGTCCAACGGGGAATCCGTTCCAGCCCTGACATGTAGCTCTAACGCTAAGCAATGGCCCAACACTCCCGATTCTGTCAAGGCGGCAAAGCTCCGGTCCGAGGGAAAGCCGCGGCACATCCCAGCTTCACAAAAGCCACTGCCCTCACCTTACCTCTCACGCCCAAACTTTCCACTGTGTGAATTCCTTCCGTGTCGTGCTCACCTGTGCTAACCCTAACCCTAACCCTCCACCTGATTCCTTCCTTCCCAGAGGGTTGTCCTCAACATCCTCCACTGTGGCTGAGCCTAAGTTTAAATCTCATGCTGATACTCACTAGGAAAGCCGCTCACCAATATCCAGGTGCAGAAACTGCGAGGCTGTCACTCACCGGGATCCTCATCCTAACCCTCACCCTCAGTATGACCCCAGGGGGAGGGACTGACCTTCCTACGCCATTCCAAACACTGAAGTTCACATGAACGGGGACCCCTGCTCCCTGAAATGTATGCGACGCGACGCAGGGAGTGGAATGGGGAGCCTGTCCCATCCCCTTCATCGAGCTCTCACCCTACTCGCTGGCCTGGCACTACCGACGCGAACGGCGGTGCGATATGCAGGTCCTTGGGAATGCTCATTGCATCCCACCTTTGTCAAAGACACTTCCCTCACCTTCCCGCTGACACGCAGACTACCCTGTAGGCGAATGCCTTCTGGATCACGCTCACCAACCCTAACCCTAACTCTATGCCACCACCTGATTGCTAAGCTCCCAGGAGGCGCTCCTTGAAATCTGGCCCTGTGGCAGAGCCTAAGGCGCCATCTCATGCCGGTACTAATTAGGGAAGCCACACGCCAATTGGCAGGAAGAGCAACTGCCAGCCTATCAGTCACCAGAATCCTATCCCCAGCGCTAAGAGGAACTCTGACCCGAAAGGAGGGACTTCTACTCCGACGTCATTCCTCACCCTGTACGTCCAAGTAACACAGACACCCACGGTCCAGCACTCAGGACTCTACTCAGCGAGGAAAATGGGGGGCCTATTCCGTCCCCGAAATCGAGTGCCAACCCTCCTCGTGGGCCTGTCACTGCCCACTATTGCGAGGCCCCCATGGGCTGGTCCCGGGAAACACACATTCGACCCCACCTTCAAGAAAAGCGCTGCCCTCACCATCCCTCCCACAGGCAAACTACCTGGAAGGTGAATTCCATCCGGGTCACGCTCACCAATCCTAACCCTAACCCTAGCCCACAGCCTGATTCCTCGGTTGCCGTGGGGCGGCACTTGAAATCCTCCCCCGTGCTTAAGCCTCACGTGCCATCTCATGCTGACACTAACTAGGAAACCCACAGCCTGATCCCCAGGTAGCGAAATTCCAAAGCTATCCTTCTCCAGAATCCTCCGCCTAACCCTTACCCTATCCCTGAGCCTCGAGGAGGGACGGACATTCCTACATCATTCCGAAAACTCAGGATCCAGTGAACATGAAGCCTTACCCTCCGTCACACACTGCACTACACACGGAATCCAACGGGGAATCCGTTCCAGCCCCTACATGTAGCTCTAACGCTAGGCAATGGCCCATCACTCCCGATTCTGTTAAGGCGGCAAGGCAAAGGTTCTAGGGAAAGCCACGGCACATCCTAGCTTCACAAAAGTCACTGCCTTCAACTTACATCTCACGCCCAAATTGTCTGCTGTGTGAATTCCTTCCGTGTCGTGCTCACCTGTGCTAACTCTAACCCTAACCCACCACCGGATTCCTTCCTTCCCGGATGGCGGTTCTCGACATCCTCCACTGTGGCTGAGCCTAAGGTCAAATCTCATGCTGATACTAACTAGGAAACTCGCTCACCAATACCCAGGTGCAGAAACTGTGAGGCTGTCTCTCACCGGGATCCTCATCCTATCCCTCACCCTCAGCCTGACCCCGGGGGGAGGGACTTACCTTCCTACGTCTTTCTGAACACTGAAGGTCACATGAACGGGAGCCCCCCGCCCCCTGAAATGTACACCATGCGACGCAGGGAGTAGAATGGGGAGCCTGTCCCGTCCCCTTCATCGAGCTCTCACCCTACTCGCTGGCTCGGCACCACCCACTAGAACAGTGGTGCGATGTGCAGGTCCTTTGGAATGCCCAGTGCATCCCACCTTCATGAAGTCACTGCTCTCACCTTCCCGCTGACATGCATAGTACCCGCTGTGCCAGTTCCTTCTGGATCACGCTCATCAACTCTGACCCTAAGCCTAAGCCACCACCTGTTTCCTAAGTCCCCCGGAGGTGGTCCTTGTAATCAGGCACTGTGGCTGAGCCTAAGGCGAAATCTCATGTGACTACTAATTAGCAAACCCACATCCCAATAGCCAGGAAGAGAAACTGCTAGCCTAACACTCACCGGAATCCTATCCCCAACACTAACAGAAACCCTGACCCGAGAGGAGGGACTTATACTCCTACATCCTTCCTCACACTGAACATGCAATTAACACCAATACTCACCGTTCAACACATATGACACTACACAGGGAGGAAAATGGGGGCCCTATTCCGTCCTCTAAGTTCAGCAGTAACCGTCCTTGCTGGCCAGTGGTTACCCATGATATCCAGAACACCATGGGAACTTCACGGGAAACACACATTCGACCCCACCTTCAAAAAAGCCGGTGCCCTCACCTTCCCTCGCACATGGAAACAACCTTGAAGGTGAATTCCAGCCGTGTCTTGCTCAAAAATCCTTACCCTAACCCTAACCCCCAACCTTCATCCTAGGTTGCCGTAGGGCAGCACTTGAAATCCTCCCCTGCAGTTAAGTCTCAGGTGACAAGTCATGCTGACACTAACTAGGAAACCCATAGCCGAATACCCAGGTAGCGAAATTCCAAAGCTATCCTTTACTGGAATCCGCAGCCTAACCCTAAGCTTATCCGTGACCCTCGAGGAGGGACTTACATTCCTACATCATTCCTAAAACTCAGGGTCCAATGAAGACGAAGCCCTACCCTCCATCACACACTACACAACACAGGGAGTCAAATGAGGAATCCATTCCATCCCCTAAATATATCTCTAACACTACCCGATGGCCAATCTCTACACATTCTATCAAAGCGTCAATGCTCCGCTTCGAGCGAAAACCACAGTACATCATACCTTGGCAAAAGTCATTGCCCTCACCTTATGTCTCACACCCACATTGTCTGCTGTGGAAATTCCTTCCGCGACATGCTCACCTCTGCTACCCTAATCCTAACTCACAACCTGATTCCTACCTTCCAAGAGGGCTCTCCTCGTAATCCTCCATTCTGGCTGAGCCTAAGGTGAAATCTTATGCAGATACTAACTAGAAAAGCGACTCCCTAATACTCATGTAGAGTTATTCCGAGGCTACCAGTTACCGTAATGCCATTCCTAACCCTAACCCTCAGCCTGACCGCAGAGGACGGACTTACCTTCCTATGTCATTCCGAACACGGAAGGTCCAATGAAAAGGAGCCCCCCGCCCCCTTCAATGTAGACGACATGACACAGGGAGTGGAATGGGCAGCCTGGCCTGTCCCCTTCATCCAGCTCTAACTCCACTAGCTGGCCAGGCACTACCCATTATAAATAGGCAGGTCACTAGTAACTATTTCCTAATTCTTTTTTCATTCCCTTACCTTCCCTCTTTCCTCCATCTCTTGGTCCCTTTCCCATTTCAATAGAGCTTCCTGTTTCCTATTAGCATTTAGTTTGCTCTTTCAGTGATTTGGAATTACCGTCCAAGAAAAACCACTCGGCACTTTAGCACGTGTTATTTCGTGCTAAGTCTTTAGATTTTTCAGTTGCTGCGTGGCTTTAGTCAAAGATGAGCTTCGTTTGGACTCCAGCCTATGGCTGAATAGAAAGATGGGCGAATGAGTCCTCTTCAGTTTCAATTAATTGCAGGACTCAAAGATGAAAGGATATCATGCCAAGGATAGATTAGTGTGTATCTGGAGGTCACTAGTAATTATTTACTAAGTACAGTATATTAAATTTAATTAGTTCACTGAGCTAAATCCCCAATACTTGCAGTGCATAAAGATTACCATCATCGTGGGGAGCTGGCACCTGTACATAACACATCTTCATTCTTTTTACTTTCCCTTCCCTTTGCACTTCCAATAATGAATTAATTTTGGACTAAACCTCCCTCCCTAATTATTTCAAGTTTGGCCCACAGGCGTCTCCGTACTTAGTGAATTAGAATCTCTGTTGCTAAGTAAACCAGCCAATGTAATTTACTCTCCCTACGGGTCAGGAACCCCGACAGTGCCAGCCAGGTGTGCAGGCTTCCTTAGGAATTCAAGGAGAGTGCCATGCTGTCACCAGTTGAGATGTCTCTGAATCTTTGAATCTCCCTTTGAGTTTCTCTACTTCACTTTTGCGGATGGAGTGGGGAATGAATGTAAGACAGAACTCAGCTGCATCCCTGACCCCTTTCTACGTGTTTATTTTGAGCCCCTGTCTTGCTAAATCGCTAAATGTTGCAGGCTGGACTTAAATTTGTGTTGTCCTGCCTCAGTGTAACCCCCCAATGCTGGGACGATCGATGTGTGCCACCATGCCCGGCTGTATGTGACTTCTTTGCTGACATAAAAATAACCCAGCCATGTGGTGAGTGGAGTATTGTGAATCGTCAGACTGGTGGACTTAGCTCAGCGGTTGGGTCGCCTGCCTCACAAGGGCAAGGTTTCCAGTTGGCTCCCTGATATAAAAAAATGAATTAATTAATTAAAAAACAACTACATCAAGCATAATGGCATGTTCCTGTAATCTCAGCATTCTAGGAAGAAGAGGCAGGAGGATCACTAATACAAGTGCAGCCTGGGTATTTATTGAGAAAGCTGTCTCAAAAATAAAATGAGGGCCATTGATGTAGCTCAGTGGTTCCACCGCCTGACTCACAAGCACAAGGTCCCGAGTTGGAACCCTGGTACGGAAAAAAAAAGAGAAGAAGAAGAACAAAGAAATGAACAAATAACGCCTGAGGATGTAGCTCAGGGAAAAGGATCCAACGTGGTTGGGTGGGGTGGCGTGAAAACAGGGAAATTAGATTAATTTATAATTCTCACGAACTTTTTTTTTTGTCTTTTCATTTTTTAAGTCACTCAATTAATTAATTTTGTTTTCCTCCCTTGAGTGGTGGGGCTCGAATCCTGGGCTTCCCGCTTACATCGTTAACCCTTTTATTTTTATCTGCTGTATGAAAAACTTTAAAAGTATAATTACATGTAGGGTGCTGAGTTGATGTTTTGATATTTGTATGGATGTTGTAAGGTGCACTTTGAATAACAAAAAGGTTTTAATTTTGGACGAGTTCTATTCATCTGCCTGTTACCTCACTGGTAGCATTTTTGGTATTATATTTAAAGCAATGTTTTTTTGGGTGTGGGTTTTTTTGCTTTTGTTTTTTTTTATATATATACTGGGACTTGAACTCAGGGCCACTCGCTTGCCAGGCAGCTGTGCAGCTGAGCTACAGTTCCACCCCTAAAGCAATGTTTAAGGTCATGGAAATGGAGTCATGCCTATCACAATTCTGTGGGATTTTTAGTTTTATCTTTGATATATGGATATGGCAGGATGCTTTGTTTGCTTGATTGAGATAGGGTCTCCTCTCACTATGTAGCCCAGGCTGGCCTCGGACTCACTGTGATCCTCCTGCCTGAGCCTCGAAGGTGCTGGGATAACAGATGTGCACCATCATTCCCAGCTCTAGGTTCAGGATCCACTTTAAGACAGTGTTTTACATGGTGTGAAGGATGGGTCCAAAATGCATGTTGAAGATTCACTTATCATGTCATCATTACTTGGAAAATATTTTGAAAAAAAATTTTTTTGAGACAGGGTCTCACTATATAATCTGATCTGGACCTCACTGTGCAGCCCAGGCTGCTCTGAAACTCAACAGCGATCCTCCTGCCTCAGCCTCCTGAGTGCTGGGATTACACAGGTGCACAACCATGCCCAGCTTACATATTTCACTTTCTTCTGTACTCAGTAGAATCAGTTGAGGTTAAGTAAATTTGGGGGGCACTAAGGGCTGTTTAATTGATCTACTTTGTTATTGCTGTTGTTTTGTTTTCTTGGTGCTGGCGATAGAATTCAGGACCTTGCACTTGTGAAGCAAGAAATATAGATCAATTGGGCTGGGGATAATCCACAGCCCAATTGATCTATATTTCCAACCAAATTTATCTATATTTCTAACTAAGTAGCCCCAGCTAAATCCTGAGCTAAATCCCCAGCCCAATTGATCTATATTTGTAACCAAGTATCAGTGCTACAATATCGTGAACACAGAGCTTTTCTGGTGGTTTCAGAGTTTCAGATCTTTCATTGATCCATTTTAAGAGTGTAATTTTGAAGTTCTAGCTTGAGTGAACATGTAAGTTGAAAGTTACTTTCAACAGAACGCATTGCTACAGAACGCACAGAATGCGGTGAGGAATAGAGAAGCAAGGTAAGCCTTGAGGACATGGACCTCTAGTGGAGGAGGCTGCCACAGAGTCTGAAAGAGCAGCCAGAGAAGCAAGGTGAAGACCTCGAGGTTGTGGTCACAAAGCCTGGGAAAGAGAATGGGATTTCAAAGAGATAAGAGGTAGAGTTTTCTGAGGGACCACGTAAGACCACGACACATAAATTCAGAAATGCATTCACTGAATTGCTCATCATCAAGTCTCATAAATCCTTGACAAGTTTGACAGTGCACAGAGAAACTAAATGGTAATTTGGGAGTTAAATGGAATCGAGGACTAAGCTTTATTTCAAGATGGAAGATATTTGAAGCTAAAGGCATATAGCTCAGGGGTAAATCAATTGCTTAGCATGCACTAGGCTGTGGGTTTGCTCACCAGAATATTCATGCACCCATAGGTGATAGGTAAAGCATTTGATTGTCTGCAGATGTTAAGAGTACAGTGGAAAGGCCAGGGATTTAGCTCAGTGGCATCACTGCCTGCCTCGCAAGTGCAAGGTCCTGACTTCGATCCCCGGTACCACAAAAGAGTGTACAGCGGAGTTGAAGTTGATGTTGACGATAAAGAAGAACCAAAGGATAATCCACAGAGTAAGATTCCTGACAAGAGAAATAGGGATCAGGCTATGAGTCCTTCATGGGGCACTTCATCCCCTTAGGAAATGCATATTTGGAAACATTTTTTGTTTTCACAACACAGATGGATCCAACTGATTGGTAGTGGGCAGAATCCAAGGATTTTGCTGAGCTTCCTGCAATGGACAAGGTACCCTACCTGCATTACAGTGACATCAGTGGTACCAAGGATGAAAAACAGACAGAGTAGGAAGTATTGGCTCCAGGTAAGAAAGCAGATATCTGTTTGTTGGTAAAGTGAAAGAAGAAACCACACAGCATGCGGATTACCTTTTTTTTTTTAGCAAAATCTAATCTTTCCATGAAAATATGCTTTCAACCTCTACCACTGAGCGATGTATACCCTCTCCTTCTGCCAGACTTTTTTTTTAACTTTGAATTTTTTCTTAGTGTATGATTGCAGTACATAACGATTACACTCTTCGTGGGGGGAATCCGAAAAAGAAGAAACCACACAGCATGCGGATTACCTTTTTTTTTTTAGCAAAATCTAATCTTTCCATGAAAATATGCTTTCAACCTCTACCACTGAGCGATGTATACCCTCTCCTTCTGCCAGACTTTTTTTTTAACTTTGAATTTTTTCTTAGTGTATGATTGCAGTACATAACGATTACACTCTTCGTGGGGGGAATCCGAACACATGTACAGCACATTTTAATTCTTTCTTCATTCCCTTACCTTCCCTCTTTCCTCCATCTCTTGGTCCCTTTCCCATTTCAAAAGAGCTTCCCATTTCCTACTAGCATTTAGTTTGCTCTTTCAGTGATTTGGAATTACAGTCTAAGAAAAACCACGCGGCACTTTAGCTCGTGTTATTTTGTGCTAAGTCTTTAGATTATTCAGCTGCTGTGTGGCTTTAGTCAAGGATGAGCTTGGTTTGGACTCCAGCCTATGGCTGAATAGAAAGATGGGCGAATGAGTCCTCTTCAGGTTCAATTAATTGCAGGAGTCAAAGATGAAAGGATATCATGCCAAGGATAGCTTAGTGTCTATCTGGAGGTCACTAGTAACTATTTACTAAGTACATTATATCAAATTTAATTAATTCACAGAGCTAAATCCCCAATACTTGCAGTACATAAAGATTACCATCATCGTGGGGAGCTGGTACCTCTACATAACACATCTTCATCCTTTTTACTTTCCCTTCCGTTTCCACTTCCAATAATGAATTAATTTTGGACTAAACCTCCCTCCCTACTGATTTTAAGTTTGGCCCACAGGCTTCTCCGTACTTTGTGAATTAGAATCTCTATTGCTAAGTAACCCAGCCAATGGAACCTACTCTCCCTACGGGTCAGGACCCCCGACAGTGCCAGCCAGGTTTGCAGGATTCCTTAGGAATTCAAGGAGAGTGCCATGCTGTCACCAGTTGAGATGTCCCTCAATCTTTGAACCTCCCTTTGAGTTTGTCTACTTCACTTTTGGGGGTGGAGTGGGGAATGAATGTAAGACAGAACTCAGCTGCATCCCTGACCCCTTTTTACGTGTTTATTTTGAGCCCCAATCTTGCTAAATCTCTAAATGTTGCAGGCTGGACTTAAATTTGTGATGTCCTGCCTCAGTGCCCCCCCATGCTGGGACCACCGATGTGTGCCACCATGCCCGGCTGTATGTGACTTCTTTGCTGACATAAAAATAACCCAGCCATGTGGTGAGTGGAGTACTGTGAACCGTCGAACTGGTGGATTTAACTCAGCGGTTGGGTCGCCTGCCTTCCAAGGGCAAGGTCTCCAGTTGGCTCCCTGATACCAAAAAATGAATGAATTAATTAAAAAAGAAACCAACTAAATCAAGCATAATGGCATGTGCCTGTAATCTCAGCATTCTAGGAAGAAGAGGCAGGAGGATCACCAATACAAGTGTAGCCTGGGTATTTATTGAGAAAGCTGTCTCAAAAATAAAATGAGGGCCGTTGATGTAGCTCAGTGGTTCCACCGCCTGACTCGCAAGCACAAGGTCCCGAGTTGGAACCCTGGTACGGAACAAAAAAAGAGAAGAAGAAGAACAAAGAAATAAATCAATAAGGCCATAGGATGTAGCTCAGGGAAAAGGATCCAACATGGTGGGGTGGGGTGGGGTGACAACTGGAAAACTAGATTCCTTTATAATTCTCACGACCTTTTTTTTTTTTTCTCTTTTCACTTTTTAAGTCAGTTAATTAATTAATTTTGTTTTCCTCCCTTGAGTGGTGGGGCTCGAATCCTGGGCTTC
>NW_022974613.1:14524-15765 GCF_012274545.1 Fukomys damarensis
TACAATGGAAAGGCCAGGGATTCAGGTCAGTGGCATCACTGCCTGCCTCGCAAGTGCAAGGTCCTGAGTTCGATCCCCGGTACCACACAAAAGTGTACAGCGGAGATGAAGTTGATGTTGACGATAAAGAAGAACCAAAGGATAATCCACAGAGTAAGATTCCTGAGAAGAGAAATAGGGATCAGGCTATGAGTCCTTCATGGGGCACTTTTTCCCTTTAGGAAATGCATATTTGAAATAATTTTTTGTTTTCACAACAGAAATGCATCCAACTGACTGGTAGTGGGCAGAATCCAAGGGTTTTGCTGAGCCTCCTGCAATGGACAAGGTACCCTACCTGCATTACAGTGACATCAGTGGTACCAAGGATGAAAAACAGACAGAGTACGAAGTATTGGCTCTAGGTAAGAAAGCAGATATTTCCTTGTTGGTAAAGTGAAAGAAGAAACCACACAGCGTGCGGATTGCTTTTTTCTGGTGAGGCAAAATCTAATCTTTCCATGAAAATGTGCTTTCAACCTCTACCACTGAGTGATGTATAGCTTCTCCTTCTGCCAGACTTGTTTTTTTAACTTTAGATTTTTTCTTAGTGTATGATTGCAGTACATAACGACTACCCTCTTCGTGGGGGGAATCCGAACACATATATAGCACATTTTAATTCTTTTTTCATTCCCTTACCTGCCCTCTTTCCTCCATCTCTTGGTCCCTTTCCCATTTCAAAAGAGCTTCCCGTTTCCTATTAGCATTTAGTTTGCTCTTTCAGTGATTTGGAACTACCGTATAAGGAAGACCACGCGGCACATTGGTTCGTGTTATTTCGTGCTAAGTCTTTAGATTTTTCAGTTATTCCATGGGTTTAGTCAAGGATGAGCTTGGTTTGGACTCCAGCCTATGGCTGAATAGAAAGATGGGCGATTGAGTCCTCTTCAGTTTCAATTAATTGCAGGAGTCAAACATGAAAGGATATCATGCCAAGGATAGCTTTGTGTCTATCTGGAGGTCACTAGTAATTATTTACTAAGTACAGTAAATTAAATTTAATTAATTCACTGAGCTAAATCCCCAACATTTGCAGTGCATAAAGATTACCATCAAGAGTCAAACAAAAGGATATCATGCCAAGGATAGCTTTGTGTCTATCTGGAGGTCACTAGTAATTATTTACTAAGTACAGTAAATTAAATTTAATTAATTCACTGAGCTAAATCCCCAACATTTGCAGTGCATAAAGATTATAC
>NW_022974613.1:16983-18856 GCF_012274545.1 Fukomys damarensis
AATGTTTAAGGTCATGGAAATGGATTCATGCCTATCACAATTCTGTGGGATTTTTAGTTTTATCTATGATATATGGATATAGCAGGATGCTTTGTTTGCTTGATTGAGATAGGGTCTCCACTCACTATGTAGCCCAGGCTGGCCTCGGACTCACTGTGATCCTCCTGCCTGAGCCTCGAAGGTGCTGGGATAACAGATGTGCACCATCACTCCCAGCTCTAGGTGCAGGATCCACTTTAAGACAGTGTTTTACATGGTGTGAAGGATGGGTCCAAAATGCATGTTGATGATTCACTTATCCTGTCATCATTACTTGGAAAATACTTTAAAAAAAAATTTTTTTTGAGACAGGGTCTCACTATGTAGTCTGATCTGGAACTCACTGTGTAGCCCAGGCTGGTCTCAAACTCAACAGCGATCCTCCTGCCTCAGCCTCCTGAGTGCTGCGATTTCAAGGGTGCATCACCATGCCCAGCTTACAAATTGCATTTTCTTGTGTACTCAGTGCAATCAGTAGAGGTTAAGTAAATTTGGGGGGCACTAAGGGCTGTTTATTGATCTATTTTGTTGTTGTTGTTGTTTTGTTTTATTGGTACTGGCGATGGAACTCAGGACATTGCCCTTGTGAGGCAAGAAATATAAATCCCCAGCCCAGTTGATCTATATTTCTAACCAAATTGATCTATATTTCTAACTAAATAGCCCCAGCTAAATCCTGAGCTAAATCCCCAGCCCAATTGATCTATATATCTCACCAAGTATCAGTGCTATAATATCGTGAATGCAGAGCTTTTCTGGTGGTTTCAGAGTTTCAGATCTTTCATTGATCCATTTTGAGAGTGTAATTTTGAAGTTCCAGCTTGAGTGAACATGTAAGTTGAAAGTTACTTTCAACGGAACGCATTGGTACAGAACGCACAGAATGCGGTGAGGAACTGAGAAGCTAGCTAAGCCTTGAGGACATGGACCTCTAGTGGAGGAGGCTGCCACAGAGCCTGAAAGAGCAGCCAGAAAAGCAAGGTGAAGACTTTGAGGTTGTGGTCACAAAGCCTGGGAAAGAGAATGAGATTTCAAAGAGATAAGAGGTACAGTTTTCTGAGGGACCACGTAAGACCACGAGACAGAAATTGAGAAATGTATTCACTGAATTGCTCATCATCAAATCTCTTAAATCCTTGACGAGTTTGACAGTGCACAGAGAAACTAAATGGTAATTTGGGAGTTCAATGGAATCGAGGACCAAGCTTTATTTCAAGATGGAAGATATTTGAAGCTAAAGGTATATAGCTCAGTGGCAAAGTGCTTGCTCAGCATGCACTAGGCCGTGGGTTTGCTCACCAGAATACTGCTCCATCCATAGGTGGTAGGTACAGTATTTGATTGTCTGCAGATGTTAATAGTACAGTGGAAAGGCCAGGGATTTAGCTCAGTGGCATCACTGCCTGCCTCGCAAGTGCAAGGTCCTGAGTTCGATCCCCGGTACCACAAAAGAGTGTACAGCAGAGTTGATGGAACAAAAAAAGAGAAGAAGAAGAACAAAGAAATAAATCAATAAGGCCCGAGGATGTAGCTCAGGGAAAAGGATCCAACATGGTGTGGTGGGGTGAGGTGACAACTGTAAAACTAGATTCCTTCATAATTCTCACGAACTGTTTTTTTTTTTTTTTTTTTTTTTTTACTTCATGGGGCTTTTTCCCCTTAGGAAATGCATATTTGGAAACATTTTTGGTTTTCACAACAGAGATGGATCCAACTGACTGGTAGTGGGCAGAATGCAAGGATTTTGCTGAGCCTCCTGCAATGGACAAGGTACCCTACACCCATTGCAGTGACATCAGTGGTACCAATGATGAAAAACTAGTAGAGTAGGAAG
>NW_022974613.1:19417-21476 GCF_012274545.1 Fukomys damarensis
ACAGCGATCCTCCTGCCTCAGCCTCCTGAGTGCTGCGATTTCAAGGGTGCATCACCATGCCCAGCTTACAAATTGCATTTTCTTGTGTACTCAGTGCAATCAGTAGAGGTTAAGTAAATTTGGGGGGCACTAAGGGCTGTTTATTGATCTATTTTGTTGTTGTTGTTGTTTTGTTTTATTGGTACTGGCGATGGAACTCAGGACATTGCCCTTGTGAGGCAAGAAATATAAATCCCCAGCCCAGTTGATCTATATTTCTAACCAAATTGATCTATATTTCTAACTAAATAGCCCCAGCTAAATCCTGAGCTAAATCCCCAGCCCAATTGATCTATATATCTCACCAAGTATCAGTGCTATAATATCGTGAATGCAGAGCTTTTCTGGTGGTTTCAGAGTTTCAGATCTTTCATTGATCCATTTTGAGAGTGTAATTTTGAAGTTCCAGCTTGAGTGAACATGTAAGTTGAAAGTTACTTTCAACGGAACGCATTGGTACAGAACGCACAGAATGCGGTGAGGAACTGAGAAGCTAGCTAAGCCTTGAGGACATGGACCTCTAGTGGAGGAGGCTGCCACAGAGCCTGAAAGAGCAGCCAGAAAAGCAAGGTGAAGACTTTGAGGTTGTGGTCACAAAGCCTGGGAAAGAGAATGAGATTTCAAAGAGATAAGAGGTACAGTTTTCTGAGGGACCACGTAAGACCACGAGACAGAAATTGAGAAATGTATTCACTGAATTGCTCATCATCAAATCTCTTAAATCCTTGACGAGTTTGACAGTGCACAGAGAAACTAAATGGTAATTTGGGAGTTCAATGGAATCGAGGACCAAGCTTTATTTCAAGATGGAAGATATTTGAAGCTAAAGGTATATAGCTCAGTGGCAAAGTGCTTGCTCAGCATGCACTAGGCCGTGGGTTTGCTCACCAGAATACTGCTCCATCCATAGGTGGTAGGTACAGTATTTGATTGTCTGCAGATGTTAATAGTACAGTGGAAAGGCCAGGGATTTAGCTCAGTGGCATCACTGCCTGCCTCGCAAGTGCAAGGTCCTGAGTTCGATCCCCGGTACCACAAAAGAGTGTACAGCAGAGTTGAAGTTGATGTTGACGGTAAAGAAGAACCAAAGGATAATCCACAGAGTAAGATTCCTGAGAAGAGAAATAGGGATCAGGCTATGAGTCCTTCATGGGGCACTTTTTCCCCTTAGGAAATGCATATTTGGAAACATTTTTGGTTTTCACAACAGAGATGGATCCAACTGACTGGTAGTGGGCAGAATGCAAGGATTTTGCTGAGCCTCCTGCAATGGACAAGGTACCCTACCTGCATTACAGTGACATTAGTGGTACCAAGGATTAAAAACAGACAGAGTAGGAAGTATTGGCTCTAGGTAAGAAAGCAGATATTTCCTTGTTGGGAAAGTGAAAGAGGAAACCATATAGCATGTGGATTGTTTTTTTTTTTTTTTTTTTTTTTTTGCAAAATCTAATCTTTCCATGAGAATGTGCTTTCAACCTCTACCACTGAGCGACGTATACCCTCTCCTTCTGCCAGATTTTTTTTAAACTTTACATTTTTTCTTAGTGTATGATTGCAGTACCTAACGATTACACTCTTCTTGGGGGGGAATCCAAACACATGTATAGCACATTTTAATTCTTTTTTCATTCCCTTACCTTCCCTCTAGGTTTTGTTGTTTTTATATATATATATATACCGGGACTTGAAATCAGGGCCGCTCTCTTGCCAGGCAGCTGTGCAGCTGAGCTACAGTTCCAGCCCTAAAGCAATGTTTAAGGTCATGGAACGTTTTGTTGTTTTTTTATATATATATATACCGGGACTTGAAATCAGGGCCACTCTCTTGCCAGGCAGCTGTGCAGCTGAGCTACACTTCCAGCCCTAAAGCAATGTTTAAGGTCATGGAAATGGATTCATGCCTATCACAATTCTGTGGGATTTTTAGTTTTATCTATGATATATGGATATAGCAGGATGCTTTGTTTGCTTGATTGAGATAGGGTCTCCACTCACTATGTAGCCCAGGCTGGCCTCG